>NC_135983.1:2191334-2491334 GCF_053455715.1 Rhinoraja longicauda | reverse complement strand
CCCGGGCTACCTCCACTTCCACTGCAGCACCCATCCACTTGTGTCCTACGTGTTGGCGTGCCTTCCGGGCCCGGATTGGCCTCACCAGTCACTTCTGGACCCACCGTCACCAATCCTCCAACTGAAAGTGAAGTCATGGTCATCTTCCAACCCAAAGGACGAACAACAACATTAAAGAATGTAATTCCATGTTACAATCTAATTCCCCGATTGTTGGCCCCTGCAAAATTGTGATGAAGACCGTACACAACATCATTAAACAGAATGGAATTTGAATCAGCCAATTTGAAATGACTGACTGTATTTAGTTTTGTTTCACATTTTTATTCATTTTCTATAGTAACAGCAAAACAACCATATGACTTCAAATGATTAGACTGCTGTGTCATTAACCCAGAACACAATTTTGTCGGCCAAAACATTAAAATATCTAAAATTGTATTTACTGCCAAGTTAATATGCAAAAGAAAAAGCAGCTATGTTGTACAAAAGATAAACAACCCTTCGAAAGGCGTTAGTATTGTGTCTTGTAATTATCATTACCTTCTCGATCTGGCTAAGCTCCTCTTTAGGTCTGCCATCGTCCCTGTGCTTGGAGCTTGGGTCCAATGATTCGTCATCTATGAACTGCATGTTCATGTTCATCAACCATGCTGCAGTGCGATCCACAGAAGACAAGGCGTTGGCAGGTGAGGGGGCCTAGAGACGAGAGGTAAAGGTCAGCTTTGCGTCTGAATTTCACACAAAGAAAGTTCAAGCAGAGGAAGTGAAATGCAGATAATGACTTTGTTACTATGGAGCAGGAGAACACGAGTTTATAACTCTTATGTTACAGGAAAAAATATTTCAATCTAGATCTCCAGGCTTTAGTTTGCTTGACAATGAAGTATTCTGTTGTTGATTTCCAGTTATTTACCTGTAAATTCCACAATATTTCCAAAACAATTGACTGAAATAGGCAATGAAGCAATGTTATTTTTTTAATATGAATACTTAACTCATTTTTAAACATTCTATGCTATTCACATTTCCTGACGTTGTCACGATGCTACACAATGAGCTTCGCCATTCTATTCCTGGGAATATGTTCTTGGGCTTTGAAGAATTCAGTGAGAGCTCAGTGCCACAAGAAATGCAGCCACACATATAAATCCTTTCAGCTACCAAGCTGACTTACTGCATTGACTTTGAGAAATAATTAAATCAGTCTGTCTATAGTCCATAAACTCGTTAAATAGAACTTGCTCTTCCTGTGTGGGCAACAGTTGCAAAATATGCAATGAAGTATGCATGCAAATATAAATGTAAAGAGGTGCAGAGGCAAACCACCAAGGAACCGTTCCACATTACGGGCAACACAATGGAATCAGGCAGCACTTGACAGCTGGCTTTCTTCATCATCTAAGGACTGTGATTTAAAGCAATGGATTTTTATGTCAATCAAGATATGCTTGTCATGGCTGAGAAACAGGTTTCCTTTCCACTTTTACATCATGTTCCAGCAGGTCACAAAAACACAGTCATCTTAAATGTTACAGTAAAATGCCTTCACCCCGACTCATAACAGCAAGCTGTGCTGCACCAGTAACACATTTCCATTTCTAATACAATCAACTTAAATTTTTTATAAGCGAGATAACACATTTAGACAGTCAGAATCTTTTCCCCAGGATAGAAAAGTTAAATACTGGAGGGCATAGCTTTAATATGAGAAGGGCAAAGTTTAAAGGATATGTGCGGGGCATTTTGTTTTACAGTGTGTGGTGAGTGCCTGGAACAGGCTGCCAGGGGTGGTGTTTGAAGCAGATACAATAGTGGCATTTAAAGGGCTTTTGGTTAGGCACATGGATATGCAGGGATTGGAGGAATGTGAGGTATGTGGTTAGATAAGTGATGGTCTTGGCATCATTCGGCACGGACATTGTGGACCTGTTCCGTGCTGTACTGCACTATGTGATTTGCCAATTTACACCCACGAGTGAATAAATTCCTTTCACTTCCATTCACTGCAGCCAGCAGAGAATAGTGGCAATCTTTGTTGGGCTACATCGGTCCCCAACCTGGTTCCTCAGATAAAACATTTCTTGTCACTGTGGCAATTGGTTGCAGGTAAAGCCCAGACCAAGAAAGGGCTATAGTTCTCCCCTTCTTTAAGGATATAAATGATCATAGAAACATAGAAAATAGGTGCAGGAGGAGGCCATTCAGCCCTTCGAGCCAGCACCACCATTCATTGTGATCATGGCTGATCATCCACAATCAGTACAGGTACTGATCCTTTAACAAGTTTTAATTACAACCCAGTAATTGAATGGTCATTACTAAGACAAACCATTTATTCCAGATTTATATTAATCAAGTTTAAGCTCAGGGCCGGATTTGAGTTTGTGTCTCTGGCCCACAGTTCACTATCCAAATTACTGGTTCAGCAGTATAACATCTTTACTATAATTTGTTAGCATTTCTGCTACCTTTACAGATACCTAAGACAATCAGTGCTTAAGGCTCAAGAGATGCCGAGCCCAATTTCACCCATCCTCTGAGGTAAGGCTCCAGGAGTGTTAACCATGAAATTATAAAGTGAAAGAAATGTGGTAATATGTATATATATGTATGTACGTATGTATGTATGTATGTATGTATGTGTATATATATATATATATATATATATATCTTACAACCCAGTGGTATGAATATTAATTTCTCTAACTTCAAGTAACCCTTGCATCCTCTCTCTCCGTCCCTCCCCAACCCAAGTCGTTGTACTAGTTTCAAAGTCGTCTTGTTGAGTTTCATTGTTTGTAACTCGTTTTCACCTAGCGCACAGCCAACAATGGCCTGTTTCCTTTATCATCGTTACTTTTTTGCAGATATTTCATTCATTTGCTCTATATCTCTCTTCATCGCCATCTATATTTCTCGATTCCCTTTCTCCGACTCTCAGTCTAACGAAAGGTCCCGACCCCAAACGTCGCCTATTCCTTTTCCCCAGAGATGCTGTCTGACCCATTGAGTTACTCCAGCTTTTTGTATCTATCTTCTATGATTAGATATTAATATCTCAGTGTATAGCTCTAACATAGTCTGATCAATTTCTTAATAATTGGTTTTCTGCAATTTCTTATTATTTGATACTAGATAAGATATGTATAAAATCGATGGGATTTGCCAAGTCAGTGAAACATGATTTCACTAATGTCAGGGTCCTGAATATACTCTTCTTCCATGGCAGAAACATTCATCTTGTGTTAAAACAGTGTGTCCATAATTCTGTATTTAGAATAATTTCATGTTAAAATATAAATGACCAAAATGTTCACCACATTCCTTTTCAGGGAAGTGGCTCTTTTAACATAAAAAAAATAAAAAATACACACAACTGGTAATATTCTCATTGTTTAAATAACTGTTCACATCATAAATTAATTCCCATTAACAGCAAGGAATAGCATAACCTAACTGAAATTATTAATGACTGATTCAACTCCCCCTCCCACTCCCAGTCTGACCTTTATGTCATGGGCCTCCTCCAGTGCAATAGTGAGGCCCACCGCAAATTGGAGGAACAGCACCTCATGTTTCGCCTGGGCAGCTTACAGCCCAGCGGTATGAACATTGACTTCTCTAACTTTAGATAGCTCCTCTGTCCCTCTCTTCCCCTCCCCCTTCCCAGTTCTCCCACTGTCTTCCTGTCTCCACCTATATATCTTTTCTTTGTCCCACCCCCGACATCAGTTTGAAGAAGGGTCTTGACCTGAAACGTCAGCCATTCCTTCTCTCCAGGGATGCTGCCTGACCCACTGAGTTACTCCAGCATTTTGTGATACAAATCATTGAAACTAGATGTAATGCAACACTGGCAATGGCAATTCTCCCCAAATGAGAAGCTAGAATGGGAGGTTTTTCAGGGTGGAATGCACAGCCACATTATCCCAAGATAAATAATTGGCCTTATTGTATCACCAACTGGAAAGCACAGAATCGTTAGTCTAGCATCCAGATTATATAAATATTTGTCCATTTTAGTAATGGAAACAATGTACAAAGCAGATTACAGTTTAAAATGAAATATTCACATTTGTTTCCTTTGCAGCATAAGTGACTGAAGAAAACTCCTAAAATTAAGAGGGCAATATTTATGTCTCTTGTTTAAAGAGAACGAGGAGACTGCGATTCTTTGTCAACAGCTGTAATGTATTTCTAGTTAGTTAATGTAGTTGATTGTCACGTGTACAGTGAAAATCTATTGTTGCATGCTGTGGTATAATTTACAAAATATTGAACAAACTTCATTACGCACATCAATAGAATGATCTTTCAATAAAAAGTCTGATCAAGACCATCCATAGAAAATATTCAGGCCTTACAATTTCTTAATAGATTCATTAAAAAAAATCTTTAAAATGTTAATTGCTGGAGTAACAAACTGTTGTACACACTGTAAAGGGCATGAGTTGCTTGCAGATCTGTTTTATTTATGTGGTGGCCAAAACACTGTGCTAGTAATATGGCACCATTCAACATCATACAAAGGCCACAATGAGCAGCTGAGCAATGAATGGAACGATTGATAAGATGCACTTTATGATCTACTGGCGAGGGACGTAATGAATGGTTAATCAACCATTTTCTCTCATGACAGTTTACACAGAAATATATTTTTCTTTCTTTGGCACAGCAGTGGCTCCAAACCACTTGTAGTTTTCACACAGGAGTCAGGCTCATTGGAAAGTTCCCTCACAGGGGCATTGAAAACAGTAGGAACTGTAAATTAAGTCATCGAGCCACACAGCACGGAAACAGGCCCTTTGGCCCAACTCAAGGATGCCGACCAAGACGGTCCATCTAAACTATTCCCATTTGCTGGCATTTGGGCCATATCCCTCTAGATCGTTTCTATCCATGTACCTGCCAATGTAAAAGATAGCCAGAAATTGCTGTACATATTGAGAATAGGTAGCCCCAGGGATAACAAAGGTCAGGCATGATACCTCAAGTCCGTTTCCTTCACGTTAAACATTATACCCTTTATTAGTTTAGAGATACAGCACGGAAACAAGCCCTTTGGCCCACGAGGTCCATGCTGACCATTGGTCACCTGTTCACACTAGTTCTCTGTTATCCATTTGCCTACCTACTATGACTGGCTCTGACCTCAACCAACACCTTTACTGTGTCAAGCATTGTAGGTCAAAATAAATTTGCAATGTACAAATGCTTCAATACCTAGGAAGACATATGGTAAAGAAAATTGACTCCCTTTTCTGCACTTCCGAATTCCAAGAATTGTTCCTTGCGGTGAGAGGACGGATATCCAGTGACTTCTCCAACTTAAGATGGATAAGCTAATATGTTCAGAGAGCTGCAAGGAGGCTCATTAATGCTGAAAACTTACTGTAATGCAGCATTTATAAAGAAGTCATTTTCCTGAGGCTATGAATAATTCCTATATTCAAATTTAATAAATTCCATGGTAATTGTAGTCAGACCTCTTTTGTATTAATTCCTGGGATTCATCGTGTCAAACCAAACCCTCCCGTATCAATTAGAGGGGAAATCCAGTCGATATATCACAATGAAATGTTTACAACAATGTGATCGGAATTTAAAGGATTTTAATGTCAAAGGTAACATATTTCAATGTTTTAGATTTGCAGATTAAAAAATCATAGCAGAAACATATTCATAAAACCTTGAGAAACACGAGCAAGACATTCCGCCCATTCCGTTCAAGAAAATCATGGCAGATTCAACCTTGGTTTCAACAATACTACTTCTCTCTCGATTGCCTTTGTGGCTTCAATGGCGTTTAATTTTTGCCTTCATTACCTGTTTAATTACCCAGCGACAACAGCCGTGTTTCGTGTAGAATTTCAGACTCTCAACCCACAAGTTTGACCATTTTCCAATGAAATGGGAAAGCCCTTACTGTGAAACTACGCTCCCAGTTGTATATACTGTACCTCCTCTGTCTCTATATCCAGTCTGACAGTCCTCCAAGCCACCTTATGTTTCGGTAGGATGACCTCTCATGCTTGTACATGCCAAAGAGTATAGTCACATGCTTTACCTTTCTGCATATCTGCATGAACTGTTTCTGCTTTTTATACTGGTATTGTTTGCCAGTTTACTTTCATTCTCAATCTTTATTTTTTTTCTTCATCCTCAGTTGGCTTCTACAAATGCCCCAATCCACAGCACTGTATGCCTTTACTTTTAATTCAATATATCAACAAAAGCTTTTCACTACCTTGGTACACGTGACAATAAACTAAACTGAACTAATACCATCCTTTACTTTCGTAGTGGTGATACAATTATACAGAGATTATGGTAATTAAGAGAAACAATTCTTTTCTCATTGCTAATGAACGGAGGAAGTAGAGATGATCAGTGAAATGTATAAAACTACATATAGCATCTACATGTTGAACAAATGTGACAGAAATTATCCAAAAAAGAGCTCACTTTCACATTTCCAGATATTCACTGTGAAACGTGAAGAGGCCAGGTCCTCTCTATAAAGTGATGAAAGCGACGAGTTGGATTCCTATTCAGGAATGTATAGGCATGTTTCCTTCTATTAGTAATCACAAGGAAGATCGGTTACATCCTACAACATTTGAGTATAAAAGTTGGGGAGGGGGTCATGTTGCAGTTATATAAAATGTTGGTCAGGCCACATTTAGAGTGTCATGTTCAGTTTTGGGCACCATATTATAGAAAAGATATTGTCAAGCAGGAAAGGGTGGATTTACAAGGATGTTACCAGAACTTGAAGGCCTAAGCTATAGGGAGAGGTTGACCAGGACTCTCTTCCTTGGAACACTGGACTATTTGGGGTAATCTTATAGAAGTGTACAAAATAATGAGAGGAATAGATCGGGTAAATGCACAGAGTCTCTTTCCAGAGTACGGGAATCGAGATCCAGAGGTCATAGGTTTAAGGTAAGGTGGGAATGATTTAATAGGAACCTGATAGTAACTTTTTAACTCAAAGGTTGGTGTTCTATGGAACGAGCTGCCAGAGGAGGTAGTTGAGGCAGGGACTATCGCAATATTTAAGAAACCATTAGACAGGTACATGGATAGGTTGTGAAGGATATGGGCCACATTGTGGAACCAGTGTAGATGAGACATGTTGGTTGGTGTGGGAAGTGGGCCTGGTTCCACACTGTATGACTCTATAAAAACAATGACCCAACTTTTGCTATAAAACCATGGCAAAGAGTATCACTGCAAACAGGCACACACCCATCATACAGATTAAACCTGACAAGAATGTCTAACATCTATATACAAAGAAAATTCAAAAGTTTCTATCAAATGCATTGTTCCACATCACAGTTGCCATACGTCAACAGACTGAAACACCGTGGTCAACAAGCACCAGACAGCAAACCCCGAAGCCTTTACCACCATAGCTGGGGTATTCAACAAAGCCAACCTGAAAAGGTCACTCCCAAACTATCACAACATGTCGCTTGCAGCACCAGAGGATTAACCTCTCTTAACCACTGCTGTACGACCATAAAGGATGCTGATCGCTCTGTCCCCCACCCTCACTTCAGGAAATCTGACCATTCAGCGGTGCTGCTTCTTCCTGCATCCAGGCAGCATCTGAAGAGCGCACCCCCAGAGGTGAGGACTGCCCAGAGCTGGTCTGGGGAGGCAGAGGAACAACTACAGGATTGCTTGGAGTCAGGAGACTGGGCAATGTTCAATGACTCGGCAACGGACCTGAATGAATACGCCACAGTCGTTACAGACTTCATAAGGAAATGTGTGGAGGACTGTGTACCGACAAAAACCTTCCGAGTGTTTCCTACCCAGAAGCCTTGGATGAACCAGGAGATCCGCAATCTTCTGAGGACCAGATGCCGGGCATTCAGGTCTGGCGACGCAGAGATCTATAAGAAGTTCAGTTATGACCTTGACAAGGCCATTGAAAAGGCCAAAAGGGACCTCCGCTCAAAGCTGGAGGATGGGGCGGATGCCAGCAACTGTGGCAGGGCTTGAATGCCAACACCTCCTACAAGGCGAAACAAGGAGGCAGCTCAGGCGACAGCGAAGCATCACTCCCTGACGAGCTCAATGCATTCTACGCATGCTTTGATGGGGAAAACATTGATGTGCATTCCCAGTCCCCATGGTACAACAGTCGCAGTCACAGAGGCTGACGTGAACCCTCGGAAAGCCCCTGGGCCTGATGGTAGACCCGGTCGAGTTCTCGAAACCTGTGCAGACCAACTGGCTGGGGTTTTTGCGGACATTTTCAACCTCTCACTACTGAGGTCTGAGGTTCCCACCTGCTTTAAGAGGGCATCAATAATACCGGTGCCCAAGAAGAGTAAGATGACGTGCCTCAATGACTATCGACCAGTGGCACTTTGTGTCTAGCTTTGGTATAAACCTGCATCTACAATTTTGGTTCTACATATTATTTGATAGCTCTAATACTAGCCCATTTAGATTTTAGATTTTTAGAGATACAGCACTGAAACAGGCCCTTCAGCCACCGGGTCCGCGCCGACCAGCGATCCCCGCACATTAACACTATCCTACATGCACTAGGGACAATTTTTACATTTGCCCAGCCAATTAACCTACAAGTCTTTGGAGTGTGGGAGGAAACTGAAGATCTCGGAGAAAACCCACAGAGGTCACGGGGAGAACGTACAAACTCCGTACAGACGGTGCCTGTAGTCAGGATCGAACCTGAGTCTCCGGCGCTGCATTCACTGTAAGGCAGCAACTCTACCACTGCGCCACCGTGCCGAAGTCATTATGATACTGCAATCTGCCAAGTGTTGCAAAAAGCCAGTCCCTCAAAACCTGAAGTTGCAACATTCAGTAACTCTTCAAGGCTCTTATCTAATTAAACTGTAGAATGTTTAGATTAATATAATTATCTTTCTGGATCAGACATGGAATAAATAAAGATCTCCACCGGCATGCCTGCAAAAAGACTCTGGGCAACTGTACGCAAGACGAATGATGAATGATATTCCCTGTCACTTGGGAAAATCTTGGCACACTAAAACTGATATTTCTGTTCTCAATAACCCTGAAAACCGAAGCATCAAGATCTAATCGTCCCTGTGATGTCGATATTGCCCAATGGGTAATATACCATGAAGAAAGAACATTTATATTGAGTAGGACACCAAAAATAATTTATTTCCCTAAATACCCAAGAGTGCAACATTAAGCAGGTGCACAAATGTGATATCTCATTAAATATTATAGTCTTTAGAATAAGAAAATAATTAGCTAAGGCTTGTTAATAATATTTTCAGTTAATAATTTGTGGCATCACTTCAGCTCGCACCTGTTTTTCTGCCATTCTTTCTTGTATTTGCATAAAATTAATTTGCAGGCCAGCTTTTATTTTGGAGGAATAGTGTGGAAACTATTTCCATCACACAGTCTCTAATAAAACTTAACATAATTGTGAATTTGAAACCTTTTATCAACCCTAACCTCACCAAGAAGTGCAACCTCCCTTGCCTGCCTGATGAAAGCACCATTAAGAAGCAAATCAGCACCAATCTCACCAATGTGTAGGAAGGAACTGCCGATGTTGATTTAAACCGAAGATAGACACAAAATGTTGGGGTAATTCAGTAGGACAGGCAGTATCTCTGGAGAGAAGGAATGGGTGACGTTTTGGGTCGAGAACCTTCAATGTTTCAATCATACACAGCTGCCTAGAATGTAAAAATTCAAAGACCTGATACCATTCTCATTTAAATCTGCAGTTTCATTTTGGCTGGAAACTTCCAGTCAGAGAAGAGATAACGTTTGCCATGACCTTGAGGAGCTCCGCGCACACAATACAAATTGAAGCTGTCATTGTTTCTCTGATTGTGTTGAAAGCATCAGTGCGGTCTGCAACAAGCACATGCTGAGGAGGAGCCGAATATAAGTGAAAGCAACTTCAGGGATGCCAGCAGGGCCCGATTAACATAGCAGCAAAAGTAGCATTTGCTATGGGCCCGGGGCTTTTGAGGGCCCCACACAGTGCTGCGCGCGCCGCACCCCAACCGCCGCCGTTAGAGTGTTGCCAATGCCGCGGTTACAGTGTGTTGACCAATGGGCAGCCGGCGCATCACCGCCCAACCGCCTAACCACCAACCCTGAGGCACGGACACACATCCCCCCCACCAGACGTGCAGTGGTGCCGGAGTTCACCGGAGCGCCGCTCCGGCACCTCTGGTCTGAAGAAAGGTCTCGATCTGAAACATCACCATTCCCTCGCTCCAGAGATCCCGCTGAGTTTCTCCAGCATTCTGTGTCTATATTTGGTGTAAATCAGCATCTGCCGCTTCTTCTGACGCACCCCAATGGGCTGCGACAGTGGACTGGGAACGCGGCCGGTGGCCTTTATCGTGACGCCGCTGTCTCGCTGCCTCCCGGATCGCCGTGTAGAAGCCCAGGTCGGGAGAAGCGGCCGATGGAGCGGACGTCTGGGGCCCGGGTCAACACCATAGAGGCGTGAAGTGGGGCGTCGATAGCGGTGAGTCCTCGGCGGTGGCAGCGGTGAAGCCTCGCGACGATGGGGCGGTGGCAACGGTGATGCCTCGTGGGTTGACCCGCAGTCGATGAGAGCGTGGAGGACGTGAGGGGTGGGAGGGTAAGAACAGTGGAGGACCCGGCATGGGGGGATTGCTGTGGGGGTTGGGGGAAAGGATGAGTCCTGTCCCGTCCCGGTGCGGGGATGTTCAGTGACCAATAGGCAGCCGGCGCATCACCGCCCAACCGCCTAACTTTCTATTCCTGCTTCTATTTTTATGTTTAGCAAAATTGATTGATTTGGTTTTCAAAAGCTGCTTACAGATTTGCATCAATTTTTAGTCTCTATAAACATTATAAATGGAAACTGCAACAGATTCCAATAATTGAGGAACATAATCAGGATACTTACTGTTGGACATCGTATAACAGGTCTGTGATCAAGGGAGGTGCAGTGTCACAGTGGTGGAGTTGCTGCCTCACTGCGCCAGAGACCCAGGTTCCATCCTGACCTCGGGTGCAGTCCGTGTGGAGTTTGCACATTCTCCCTGTGACTGCATGGGTTTCCTCCGAGTGCCCTAGTTTCCTCACACATCCCAAAGGCGTGCGGGTTTGTAAGTTAATTGGCCTCTGTAAATTGCCCCGAGTTGTAGGAAGCGGATGAGAAAGTGACATAAAACTAGTGGTGATCGATGCTCGACGTGGACCCAGTGGGCCTGTATCCATGCTTTATCTACAACCTAAACTAAAAACTAAGACGATGGCTATTCTTTTAATAGTTACCAAATATCAGAAGCCATTTACAAACACTTGTGGCAAATATTTGCTGCAACGCTGGAGCATCGGTGAATGCTTTTGCAAAACAGGTCACCAAAGAGTTCATCCACTTCTTCGAATAGATTAATGCTATTACAATTCATGACTAACATCCTCCCATCCTCCTCTTCATCCCTATTTTTGTTTTCATATAATGAAATCAACTGTTTTTGTTTTTCTTATTAATAACCTGCACTGCTGGTTTTTTTAGACAAGATTTTTACAATGTAGGCGACCATCACAGTACGACGGTTTGATGAATGGAAATTGACCTTTAGGCATCTTCTCTGAGGCATTGCATTGAGGCGTGCCACAGTAGCCAAGGCCAGGTTCTTAAAGCCATCCATTGGTCTTTACTTTCACTGTCTCTGCGCATTAACATTTTACCCCCTAGACACCTATCTTGCATGAACTCCAATCCCTGAATCCCATCCCTTTCCCCAATATCCCCACTTCCTATCCTGAGCCCTGTGTATGAGAGAGAATGCCTCGTAGGTGAAGGGTGTGGCAGTGCTGCACTGTGAGATGTCTGCTCACATCCTTGGACTGGAGAGGCAGCGGCAAAGGAAGGACTCGCCCGTGACTGCCAACCCAATCAGCGCGGTGACATCATATCAAAACCTTATTACCCACTGCAATGAATGATTACAATAATTAAAATTGGCTGTTTCTTTCAAATAAACCCTGTCCATCCCTTGAGACTGTTGTTGGCCTCAGCTGTTTAGTTTAGAGACACAGCATGGAAACGGGCCCATCATCCAACATCTATCACCCGTTCGCACTAGGTCTACGTTATCCCACTTTCGCATCCACTCCTTACACACTGGGGGCAATTTTCAGAGTTCCAGTTCCAACCAATTAACCGAGACATCTTTGGGATGTGGGAGGAAACCGAAGTCACAGGGAGGAAATGCAAACTCCACATAGACAGAGCACTAGGGTAGAATTAACTTGGGTCACTGGTGCTGTGAGGTAGCAGCTCTACCAGCCTTGTTAAATGACACTGGTGGGTCAGTTTGTCATCGCCGACAAAATAGCATAATATGAACGTAAAACATCCGAATGAAAGGCACCTGTGCTTATAACATGTGATTCAATGGAAACGTGAGGTACGTGTTGCAGAAGATTGCAATATGGTGTGTTTTTGAGGAATGCATCCCCTCTAATTGTTTCTGCTTCTATTGTTGTGCAATGTAGTGTAGGTGGTCTGAAATCCAATGGGTCGTTTTTCCGGCAGTCTCAAAAATACTGAAAGGACTGAAAGGACCCCGGCAGTCCTTTCAGGTGAGGCAGAGGTTCACCCACCACCTCCAACCTCATGTACTGTATCCTTTGTTCCAGGTGTGGACTCCAAGATATTGGCGAGACCAAGCGCAGACTGGACGATTGTTTTGCGGAGCACCTCCACTCAGTCAGTCTTGGCCTAGGCGATCTCCCGGTTGCCAAACACTTTAACTCCCATTCCCACACTGACCTTTCTGTTCTGGGCCTCCTCCACTGTCAGAATGGGCCACAGTCAAATTGGAGGAACAACACCTCATTATTCGCTTGGGTAGCTTATAACCCAGAAGTATGACTTGTGATATCTCTAACTTCAAGTAACCTGTGCATTCCGTCTCTCTCTGCCCTTCCCCACCCTAGTCGTCCTGCCTATTCCAATGTTATTATCCATATCTCCCTTCGTTATCACCTCTTCCACAGCCAACAGAGAACCATTGTGGGCTCCACCTTTCCTTGGTCTGATCTTTCCTCTGATTTGTTCTGAAGTTTCCCTCTACCCTGACTCTCAGTCTGAAGGAGGGTCTCGACCCGAAATGTCACACATCCCTTTTCTCTAAAGATGCTGCTGACCTGCTGGGCCAAATGATGTTTGATCTAGCCTGCTCTTTAGGAACAATGTATGCTGGCATTTGATCTTCAGTGCATTCTTGTCTTGTGATGCAAGGCAGGTGCTGACCCACAGCTGGCCAGTGTGGCTCCCCACAGAACTACCAGCTGTCCATCTGAAAGATCCAGCTCTGCAATGCTGTATAATGCTGTAATATTTACAGACACAGATGCATACAGGAGGGCTGACCATGACTTTAGTGCCAGGACTGGTTTCCTTATATTACAATACAGACACTCCCTGACTTATGTAAGGGCTATGTCCCGCAAACCCTTCCGTAAGTCGGATGTTACTCAAGTTGGAAACTAAAGTGGCACTGTGCACACATACATTTATTATTCCATGCGGGCTTCAAGAATTGCGCATGCAAGTGCAAGTTCACGTAGGTCACCTATTACATAAGTTGAGGAGTGCCTGTATCCTTTTCTTCCACTGACCAAGTGCTCATCCCACGCATTGAAGGCTGTGGTAAATCTCATCATCAGTGCCTACCTTTGCTGGGAAGTAGCTCAGAACACCTGGGAAGTGATCCAGGCTTAACAGTCTTACTGTGAACCTTTCTAGTGGAAGGGCATTGTGGAGTAGTGGAGGCAGTTGAAAGGTTGGTGTTGCACACGTTTAAGGCCCATTCTCTTGTGTTTCATTGAATGAGTTAATTATGTCCTGGAGCTCAGAGTCTGAGCATGTAAACATAAACATGCATAGTCTACTACTGCTGGTGGACTGACCTTAATTCCAAGTGTGGTTGGCATGGAATGTCTTCAATCTACAGCAAGAACTGCAATGCTCTGGAAAAATACCACCAACCTCTTCTTCACATAATCCTCCAAATTCATTTCATGGAGAAGCAGAATATCCTTTCCAAGGCCAATATTTCCAGACTTAAGGCTCTAGTTTGTCAATGCTCTGAGCAGGCTAACTTGTTGGCATTGCCTAACGGATACCTGAAACAGACATTTTATTCAGCGCTTGTTGAGGGAGGTGATTGCCAGGAGGACATCACTGACTCCTGGGGACCTCTGGCCACAACATTCAAAGAGGAAAAGCAGCATTCTGGATGGTAGTGAGAACCTCAACTGCACATGTGGGGAGCATGTATGAACCCTGTAAGCAGAGGAAGGTGTATCACCTCACAAACCATCCTTCCACTGCTGGTCCATCTGTGTTCCCACAATGGCATCATGAGCCAACTCAGAGCCCACAGAGTGGAAGTAGGTCACCTTCAATCCTGGGAGATTACATAAAATTTACAGATTAATTCAGGTTAACCTTAAATGTATCTTGGCAAAAACATATTTTAATTATATTTAAATTAATATATTTACACCTACCCATGAATCTTTAATAGATTGCTTGGAAAGCATAATCTAAATAATCTTAAATTATTATCTTCTCTACATTTTAAAATACTTGTTAATGTTTAATGTGTTTCATTCTGCCTTGCTACATCCCAATCAATGGATGAGGCAAGTATCCATGATCCTACCTCAAGCACATTTGGACCTGGCAAATACAGAGATTTGGTCGTTCTCGAGTCACTGGTTTGCTAACTGTCCTTTTTTGGTACCACAATTCTAGAAAGTTATCTGGAAACTCGTTTCAAATTTTAATTGATGGCAAATTGCTCTATCTAGCTGCATACCACCGCTTCATTCAAAAGTTAATGATTGAAAATTCCTTGAGGTCACAGAGTCCTCTGTGCTGTTATAATTGATTCTACTCTCAACAAATTAGAGTCATTGAGTCATAGAGTGATACAGTGTGGAAACAGGCCCTGCGGCTCAAATTGCACACACCGGCCAACATGTCCCAGCTACACTAGCCCCACCTGCCTGCATTTGGTCCATATCCCTCCAAACCTGTCCTATCCATATACCTGTCTGTTTCTTAAATGTTGGGATAGTCCCTGCCTCAACTACCTCCTCTGGCAGCATGTTCCATACCCCACCACCCTTTGTGTGAAAAAGTTACCCTCCGATTCCTATTAAATCTTTTCCCTTTCACTATTAACCTATGTCCTCTGATCCTCGATTAACCTACTCTGGGCAAGAGGCTCTGTGCATCTACTCAATCTATTCCTCTCATGATTTTATACACCTCTATAGGATCACCCCCTCATCCTCCTGTGCTCCAAGGAAAAGAGTCCCAGCCTGCTCAACTTCTCCCTATCGCCCAGGCCCTCTAGTCCTGGCAACATCCTCGTAAATCTTCTCTGAACCCTTTCAGGCTTGGCAATATCTTTCCTATAACATGGTGCCCAGAACTGAACACAATACTCTAAATGCAGTCTCACCAATGTCTTATAAAACTGCAACGTGACCTCCTAACTTCCATACTCAATACTCTGACTGATGAAGGCCAATGTGCCAAAAGCCGTTTTTGACCTCCTTATCTACCTGCAACTTGACCTTCAAGGAACCATGCACTTGTACTCCTCGATCCATCTGCTCTACAACACTCCCCAGAGGCCTACCATTCACTGTGTAGGTCCTGCCCTTGTTAGACATCCCAAAATACAACACCTCACATTTCTCTGTATTAAATTCCATCAACCATTCTTCAGCCCACCTGGCCAATCGATCAAGATCCTGCTGCAATCTTTCACAACCACCTTCACTATCCGCAAACCCACCCATTTTTGTATCATCAGCAAACTTGCTAATCTTGCCCTGTATGTTTCATCCAAATCATTGATGTAGATGACAAACAGTAACGGGCCCAACACCGAACCCTGAGGCACACCACTAGTCACAGGCCTCCAGTCCGAGAAGCAACCTTCCACCATCACCCTCTGCTTCCTTCATGAAGCCAATTTGCTGTCCATTCAGCTGTCTCTCCGTGGATCCCATTCGATTCAATGAATGGTAGGGCCTTGGAGAGGAACAGAGAGACAATGGTGTTCAAATTCAAGGATCGCTAAAGGCGGCAGCACAGGAAGATAATGTGCTAAAGTGAGGGGATGTGGAAAACTTGCCTTCATTTGTTGGTGCCTGGAATACAATAGCATGATGGTTGTATTATAACTTTTTTAAGCCTTAGGCCACAGCTGGTGTCTCGTGCTGGCGTATTACGGGTGCCACGCTTATAGGAAGGACCCGATTACACTGGCGCAGGAGCAGATTCACCAGAACATTGCTAGAGATGTGAAGTTTTAGTTATGAGGAGAGACTGAATAGCCGAGATTCGTTTCTCCTGGAGCAGGGAAGGCTGAAGGTGGACTTGATAGGGTTATACAACATTACAAGAGGGAGAGATGGGGTAGGCAGTAAGGATATTCTCCTCATGTTTGTAGTAGCTAAAGTTAGAAGGCATTTAAGGTGAAGGGAAAAGATTTAATAGGAATCTGAAGGGTCACTTTTTCACGCAAAGGGTGGTGGGTGTATGGAACAAGCTGCCAGAGGAGGTCGATGAGGCAGGGATTATTCCAGCGGTTAAGAAACATTTAGACAGGTACATGGATAGGACAGGTTTGGAGGGATATGGGCTAAACGTGGACAGGCAGGACTAGTGTAGCTTGGACATGTTGGCCGGTGTGGGCAAGTTGGGCCGAAGGGCCTGTTTCCACGCTGTATAACGTTATGACTATAGGTTGAAGGTGGGGTGGTGGATGTTCATCCAGGGTATATGTGGAATCTGGGAAAGTGGAGAGAGAGCTCTGGCAAATTTAAGTAGCTAAATGAGCATTTGAATTGCAAAGATGCAGAGGGCCCAAGACAGAGTTCTGGCAAATGGGATTGGTGTAGAGGGGCATTTGATGGTTGGTGTGGACAGGGTGGGCAAAAGGGCCTTTTTGTGCTGTATGATTTTTCACTCAATGGGTGCTGTGTTTTTGGCATTACGATTAAAATCACATTTACTTGGATATTATGTATTTATTCAGCTTTTTGTTGTCCTTTTTTGCTCAATATTGTGCAATTTCTGTCATCCTTTTATCAGGAGGACATTATCACCAAAGTGAAAGTCATTCATTTAAATGTTATGCCCCAGAGTCAGATTTTCTACGGACTGATTATTATAGCGTAATTCAGTTTACTCGTAAAATGCATCCTCTGATTACAACTATATGACCTACATTTATGATTGCTTTAGGAATTGTATTTAGTATTTCTTTTAAATCATTAAAATTTAAAATGTAACTCAATTTATGAACATAAAACTAAATAAAGTGAAAGCATAGCACATGTGTGCTTAAAATACGAGACTTGCAAATAAGTTATCATAAAGATTCAATCACATTTGAATTTTTCATTTGCAAGAAATGAAGTTGAACATGAGGTACTGATTATTTGTCTGCAGCCATGACCATTAAATCAGTGAGAGAGGGACGAGCTGCGGGTGATAGCAAAATGATATCATCTCTATGGAGACAAGGTGACCTATTCTGGGAAAGTCTAAAAATTGTTCTAATTCCCTCAATGGCCAGTGGGTAAAACTGAGTTGGTAAAACGCAGATGCAGTCACAACATCTATTCAAACTACATGCATGATCAGTACTGTCGTAAAATGATTATTTTTGTTTCAGCTCAATGGGTCCCTGTATTACAATGATAGAAAATAATTCCTCCATGAAATACATTAAACTTTGTGTTTAACCTTTAAATGACTATCTCAAAATGCAACAAACTGCATTATTTTTAACCATGCATGTTTGTTTAGTTAAGCTGTTGGGGGCAGCGGTTATTTGTCTGAATGCTTCTGTGGGTGAACATGGATGAAAAAATAGTCTTTCGTTGGCCAACACTAGGAAAAATGAGATCATTTTAAGCAGTGAGAGTAGAAACCAATATGAAGCGCTCATTAACCTACGATTCAGAATTTGATTGAATGCTACATGAGGAGTAGGTGTAGGAATCTGATATATATATTGGGTCTTCCCATCCAAAAGAGGCTGGGACCCATTTGCATTAGCACTACATGTTATGTTGCCCATTTAAATACTTCTTTGTGCTCTTTACAAAATGCAGCATTAAAATAACTGGGCAATCTGTGACTAGCCATGCACTGACATAAGATGGTGCCCATATATAGGCTGAAGGTTGGTGATGTAATTCAAGTTAGGATGGTGTGTGCGTTGGATGAAAGCCTTGGGGAAGTTCAATTGCTTAGCCCTTGTTGCAGTTGCCCTTCTTCATGATAGAGGGCAAATGGGACTAGCTTACATGGAGCATCTGGTCAGCTTGGACGAGTTGTGCCAAAGGGCGTGTTTTCATGCAGTATGACTCTACAACATAGGTCATGAGTTTTTGGAGTTGTTGCTAAAGTTGCCTTGGTACATAACTGCAATTGTAGATACATAATGCAACACCTCTGTGTGACGGTGCAGTGTTCATCTGCCAGTGGTCTGTCCAACTGACCCTTAATTAGTTGACAGTGAGCACCCAGTTAATGATATCGTCATTGGATGTCAACGGTGGGTGCTTACAATTTCTCAGGCTGGGGACGGTAACTGACAGTTACTTGCTGCTTATCAGTCTATATATGAACATTGTCTCCATCTTGTTGCATGCAAACACATGCCAAATCACTGCCTGGCTTTCCAAGCAGCTGTAGATGGAATTGAACATTGGACATGAAAGTCTCCAGGGTGCTGGCTAAAAATAATTATTGTGCAAATATGACCACTATGTTTCATTCTCAATTTTCCCCAAGGATCATCAGAGATCAGGACAGCCATGTGCATTTTAAAAATGTTTGCCGTACAAAATCAAAACCCGTGCTGCTAAATGTTAAATCACATGACCAATTTTTCCAATTTGCACATCTAAATGAAGAAAGCAGAGGCAATATTTTCTCTCCCACCAGAAATACTAAGAGACTCAATGTCTGGCTCATCAACACTCCTCTTCCTGGCGTACTGTTCTGCAAAGTGACCGCCACATGGATCTTAGAGAAAGCTTTCAACATATCAGTACTCTGCACCGTATCATATATGTCGACAAGGTTAAATGCAGAGCTCAGTACCACAGCAGTAGAGCTGCAGCCACACAATGCCGGCTGCACAGTGGTAGAGTTGCTGCCTTACTGCACCAGAGACCCAGGTTCGATCCCGAGAACAGATGCTGTCTGTATGGAGTTTGTACGTTCTCCCCGTGACCACAAGGGGTTTCCTCCGAGATCTTCGGTTTCCTCCCACATTCCAAAGACGTACAGATTTGTAGGTTAATTGGCTTGCTATAAGTGTAACATTCTCCCTAGTGTGTGTAGGATAGTGTTAATGTGCGACGATCGCTGGTCAGTGCGGACTTGGTGGGCCAAAGGGCCTGTTACCGCGCTGTATCTCTAAAACTAAAATAAACTAAACCCGGGTTCGATCCTAACTTTGTGTGCTGTCTGTGTGGAGATTGCAAGTTCTTCCTGTGACCTCTGGGTGCTCTGGTCTCCTCACACATTCCAAAGATAGGCTAATTGACCTCTTTTTTAAAAACACACTACCCTAGTGTGTGACGAGTGGATTAGAAAGCGGGAAAACTTAATGAAAACTGGTGATCGTTGACCCAGTGGGCCGAAGGTCCTGTTTCCATATTGTATAGCTAAACAGTTGACATGGCTAAAACAAGGCATACAGAATTAGCTACAGAGCACAGTAACTGTCTGGCACCACGTTTTTGCTCGTCATCAGCAGACCTCACACTCCTGGCTCCAGGGGCGTAGTGCCAGACGAACCATCAGTTCCAGATGTACTGTGAAAGAGTCGGCTGCTATTTTGCAAATGCATGATTCGGTTTTATTTCGTGTCTGGTCAAATTTACTGTTTATATAATGAGGAATTTTGCGTAAATGTGACCTCTAATTATGAAAGTTTATTTCAAGTTTAAACTGTTGAGTGTTTCCGGTTGTGATTAAGTTCTAAAATTCATAATATATATTTTGGTGATAGAGGAAATCTTCGCTCGATAAATGAGCATATTTTCTGAGCAGATATGCTCAGAATTTTAATTTAAAAAATAATAACACAAAAAAAAAAAGAAATGTGGTTCAATTTATGCTGAGGAAAGACATACATATATATATAGAGTCATACAGCATGGAAACAGGCCCTTCGACCCAACATGCCCATGCCAAACAAGATACCCCATATACCCAACTCCCTTTGCGTGAAAAAGATGCTTAATAGGTTCCTATTAAATCTTTTCCCTCTCACCTTAAACCTATGTCCTCTGGTTCTCAATTACCCTACTCTGGAAAAGACTCTGTGCATCTACCCTATCTATTCCCCTCATGATTTTATACACCTCAGTAACATCCTTGCCTGCCCAACATCTCCCTGCAGCTCAGGCCCTCAGGTTCTGGCAACATTCGCGTAAATCTGCAGCCTCATCAGATTAACAACATCCTTCCTGCAGCGGGGTGACCAAAACTGAACACAATACTCCAAATGTTCATATTTTATTTCATATTTCAGATACAGTGCGGAAACAGGCCTTTTCGGCCCACCAAGTCCGCACCGCCCAGTGATCCCCGCACACTAACACTATCCTACACACACTAGGGACAATTTTTACATTTACCCAGTCAATTAACCTACATACCTGTACGTCTTTACGTACCTGTCCGTCTTTGGATGTTGCTTCACCATCATCTTGCACAACTGTAACATTGCATCCTAACTTGCCCCTTCCCATCCAAACCACCCCCTCCCCAGGTACTTTCCCCTGCAACCGCAGGAGATGCAACACCTGTCCCTTTACCTCCCCCCTCGACTCCATCCAAGGACCCAAACAGTCTTTCCAGGTGAGGCAGAGGTTCACCTGCATCTCCTCCAACCTCATCTACTGTACCCGCTGTTCCAGGTGTCAACTTCTCTACATCGGCAAGACCAAGCGCAGGCTCGGTGATTGTTTCACTCAACACCTCTGCTCAGTCCGTCTTAACCTACCTGATCTCCCGGTGGCTCAGCACTTCAACTCCCCCTCCCATTCCCAATCTGACCTTTCTGTCCTGAACCTCCTCCATTGTCAGAGTGAGGCCCAGTGCAAATGGGAGGAACAGCACCTCATATTTCGCTTGGGTAGTTTGCACCTCAGCGGTATGAACATTGACCTCTAATTTCCCTGCTTTTCCCCTCCCCCTTCCCAGTTGTCCCACTAGTCTTCCTGTGCTACATTCTATCTTTGTCCCACCCCCTCCCCTGACATCAGTCTAAAGAAGGGTCTCGACCCGAAGCATCACCCATTCCTTCTCTCCAGAGATGCTGCCTGTCCCGCAGAGTAACTCCAGTTTTTGTGTCTATCTTCGATGTTCAATACCCTGACTTATGAAGGCCAATGTGCCAAAAGATTTCTTGGCCACCCTGCCAATAATATTATATCTATAAAAGTGATGCAATTTTCAAGCATGTACCTGTAATATCTCACCATTTAGCACTCCTAGAATAGTTAAAATCTAATCAACTAGAAAGTACTACAAGGCTATGTGGCAGAGCGGGCTGTGTGGAGGGAGCAGAGGGTTTCATCGGGTCACACAGCCTAAGGAAATATCCAAAGACGTGGCAGATGTGAAAAAGTCATCCTATTTGGTGAAAAAAAAGAAAGAGACTGTGTTCGTTTTTAAATATCATATCATATATATACAGCCAGAAACAGGCCTTTTCGGCCCACCAAGTCCGTGCCGCCCAGCGATCCCCGTACATTAACACTATCCTACACCCACTAGGGACAATTTTTACATTTTACCCAGCCAATTAACCTACATACCTGTACGTCTTTGGAGTGTGGGAGGAAACCGAAGATATCGGAGAAAACCCACGCAGGTCACGGGGAGAACGTATAAACTCCTTACAGTGCAGCACCCATAGTCAGGATCGAACCTGAGTCTCCGGCGCTGCATTCGCTGTAAAGCAGCAACTCTACCGCTGCGCTATGGTGTGAGACTGGAAGATGGTGGTATTCACAGAATCACTGCAAGTTAATAAGCAAGCTCACTAAGCGATTAGAAAGGCAAATGGTATATCAGTCTTCCTTGCAATAAGATTTGAGTTCAAGAGTAAAGATATCTGCTCCAATTATATGGAGATCTGATAAGACCACATCTGAAACATTCTCAAGTCTGCTCTCCCTGCTGAGGCAAAATCTCCTCGCTGTAGAGAGAGGTCAACAAAGGTTCTCCAGAATGAATCATGAGAAATGGGTTTGTCAAGCGAGAACAGATTAAGCAGATTGGACCTGCACTCTTCTGTTTAGAAGAACGAAAGCTGAACTCATAGGTCTTGAAACGGTGGACTGGGTGTTGATGTTTCCCTGAACAGGGATATCTGCAGACAGGGACCATAACAAGGGGCCAGCCATTGAGGGCAGAGATGCAAAGAAATGTCTTCACACAAGGCGGGGGCAGGGGGGGGGGGGTGAAACATTTGAATTCACTGCCCAAGATATCAGTGGAGGCTCAGTGGAATGCATTCAAGACAGAGATTGATATATTTTTAAAGATGTCACGGGGTTAATGTAGAAAAGTGCTGAGGTACAAAAAAATCAGCCATGAACAGCAGAGCAGGCATAAAGGGTCAAATGTCCTCTGCTGCTTTATTTATTTTGTCCCTATATATTTCGGGTAAAGCTGTACTGCCCTTGAAGTGCACCTCGAGCCAGATATCAGCATTGGCTGTGGCGGGCACTCCCAACCAACAGCGAGCTGGGCAGAGACTGCACAATCACAGCCCAGCTTGACTGCTCGATTCAAAGCGAGTTGGAACGGAGACCTGAGAATGCAAATCCAGTGTTTAATTCACGCCGAATAATGGTCACCCTTGAATAAGTGAGAGTTTGAAAAATGAATTGCAACCAGTATATGGCATCACTGGTAAAATGATGAAATATTATTGTACCTCTCATGGAGCATGACAAAGAAAATGAACCCCCTGCAGTGAATACAAATTAGATCTAATCTAGTGATGAGAGCATGATATTGGTAAACTAGTACAGAGAATAACATCAAAGAAAGAATAATTTGGTATACCGTCACAAATTCCACAATATTAATAATGAATAATAATCCCAATGCATTCCTATTACTAAACAATTTCATGAATCATTTGATATTGTCAGTGAATGTCCCTTCACAAGGGATGCGTCTTTCTATATGGACAGGGATGATATGCAGTGCATAACTCTGAAGTTTGCTGTTGCTGAAGTTTGCTTTTAAGTTGCTTCTTATTTGATGTGTGGTAATCACGTGGTAAATTCTGGCACAGGTCAACTGGGGATTATGGAATGTGCAGGAAAGAACTACAGATGCTAGTTTACACTGCAGATCGACACAAAATGCTGGAGTAACTCAATGGGACAGGCATGGAGAGAGGGATGGGTGACGTTTCGGGTCTGAAGAATGGTCTCAACCCGAAACATCACCCATTCATTCTCTAAGGAGATGCTGCCTGTCCTGTTGAGTTTCTCCACCATTTTGTATCTATTTTTGGAGATTACAGATGTTGTGGGTTCAATTGTGGCCAGAATAATTCCTTTAGTAAGTGGTTTGCATTTGTGTTCTACATTACAGTTTGTTGTTGAAAGATCTTTCCCAACATTCACACGACATCTTTTGACATCCCTTAATAACTTTAAGGCTAATAATTCAGATTTAATTTCTGCACACTCTCAAAAACCTATACATTCTTCATTTTCTATTGGGGAAGCGAAATGTGAGGATTGGTGCTGTGCATCAATGGTGGAGGGAGGGACTCACCTGTTTGTGCATTGTGCGTTGCTTCATTTCCGGACTGTCTCCCTTGGAGGAGGACGACTGCTGTCGCAGCTTGGTGCCCGTGCTTGGCCACTCTGATGCGGACTGTATCCCACCTCCGCTGGAAGGCCTTGGATACTGAGCGGTGTTGAACATTAAGGCGGGCGGTGTCCTACCGCGTGCTGCAGGTGGGGGCTGATCTATTCGCCGCTGTGGGCCGGCACTGTTCTGGCGGGGTACTGACGGCAGGGGGATTTTCTCGTTCAGGGAAAGCTGCCTTCGTGTGAATTCTCCGGTGCGCCTGGCAAAGTCCTCCGTGCCCGTGTGGCCGTGGAACGGCGGCTTGTTGGCGGCCAGATCCTCGTTGTTACTATGCGAGCTAATGGAGCTGTGACACTCAGATCCCGAGTCGGCTACCCCACGCGGTGAGACTGGTATCCCTGCTGCCATCTGGTACACTGGGTTTTGAAAAGATAATGGTGCCAAGAGCTGAGGCCTTCCCGGCGCACCGTCAGCGTTGGGGGTGCCCGCACTTTGTCCAGGCTTTCGGCCAATGTGCCCAGGGCCGGGACCGCTCGGAGCTACGCTCTGCAGTCCTCTCGTCTGCCACATCGTCTGGATCGGCCCACTCGACCCCTGGCTGTCGTTAAGGTAATCACCCGGAGGGGGAATGTTTGTTGCACTCTCCAAACTGCGATTGTCTTGCAAGTCAACCATTGAGACACTCTTATTGCCATTTGGAATTTGTTGATCAGGTTCATTGGCCTCAGAGTAGCTGGAGCTGCGAGCTGGAGATGGCTGGACAGCTAAGGACCTTGTGACAAAAAACAGCTCCTTGTTTTCTGGGGTAGGAGAAGGTAACCTTGTACAGTCTAATAAACTGAAAGGGGAAGAAATCAGATAGAAATTCCAGAGTCTCACCAAATAATTCATCAACATGATTGACTTTAATTATTATAATCATCTAATCTACATTGCCAATCAGTTAAAAAAAAGAACATTTTTAAGATTCCCTGAACAGTGAAACAAATAAACAAACACATAACAGTGATTCTAATTCAAATGCATTACAATAGAAACTCTAAAAAAACTAAGCATTTTCAATGGATTTATCTCTTTAACATTATAACAAAAATCAGGTTAAATTTTAGTCATACAAATAACTATTTCCAAAAGCATGTGAACAGTTGACTTTCAGGAAACCTGCAACATCAGTTGTTCTCTGCAATTGATTACGTTATTTTATGATTATAATATTTTGATTTGATCTTTATTTTTACTTTTAGTTTTAGAGATACAGCGCAGAAACAGGGCCTTTCTGCCCACCGAGTCTGCACCGACCAGCGATCCCCGCACACACTAATGCTATCCTACACACACTCGGGACAATCTCCAATTAAACCAAGCCAATTAACGTACTAAATTATGTCTTTGGAGTGTGGAACGAAACTGGAGATCCCGGAGAAAACCCACGTAGATCACGGGGAGAACGTACCAACTCCGTACAGACAGCACCCGTAGTCAGGATTGAATCCGGGTCTCTGGAGCTGGAGCTCTGGAGTCTCTGGCTCTGCAACTGCGCCACCGTGCCGCTCAATTGGCAATTTTGTCCCTTCAATTGTGGCCACGATAATTCCTTTGGCTAAGTGGCTTGCTCTGTGTTCCACATCAGTTTGCTGTAGAATGCCACGGGGAGTAATCATACGCTGGCATCTAACTTGTGCAGTCAGGACTGGTGAGTACCCACCTACAAGGTTAACCAACCAGGAGAAGTACTGCATCCAATCCTGACCTTGTACCTCCATAGGTGCAGCCATCCTGATCAAACCTCACCCTTAACTCTGGTGACCAAGGGCCATCCATACACCATCCCTGACATTCTTGGCCTGTAATGGGTCAGATAACCCTGAGAACCCAACTTGGAGCAAGGGAGGAAATCAGCCATTTTAATTTTAACCCATCACCTTAATTTGACAAATAGCTAAAAGTTGTCCTGAAAGGATTAATAAGTAACATTCCATTTGCTGATCTGTTTTTAATTAATTGGTTAAACATCTGAAATATATAGTACTTTCGAATTGTTGTATGTCCCTGCTCAATTTTGCAAATATATTGAATTAACAGAATAGATACATAAAGATGCCAAACCTCATTTTAACAAGATCTGTAAATCCAGGTGAAATATCGCAATGCCCACAAATGATTGCCCTACCCTTGCTTTAGTTCTCTACTCAGCCAGCACCACACAGTAATATTTGGAAATAATTATTGTAAAAGTAAAACAAACTAACCAGTTCCATCTCAATTGCACTATCATATGAACTCAATAAAACTATAGGTTTTTCAGTGGATTTGTCTCCATAATCCGTGAAGACCAATTTAAAGTTTTAATAGTATAAATTACTGCCTCTGAAAATTTTCTAGATGTTGGTACTCCACAGTGGATATAAAATGTTTGGAAAGCAAGCAGAAAATATCTCACATGCTAGCCAAAATTCCTTGCTGTTATAAATTTGCAAACGATTAAAAAAAATGTTGTATAATCTCTAATTTAGTGCTAGAGTTTAAATTTACATATATTCTCAACAATTTATTCCCCCACCAACAGTGGGTAAATGTCAAGCATAGCTACAGCAGTAAATGAACAGATGTTGCTTATTGAATAATGGGATTATGAAATATATATTCTGCTTTCTCTACATTTCTCTTTTTTGGATTCCTCTGTCCTAGTGCATGCTTCAGTGCAAGGTACAAGTACTTGATTCAGTTGAAGGCATTTATTTTCAATTTGCTCCTGCCTTTTGAGAATTTTATTTACAGTTGCACAAATTTGATGTGCATTAGTTCTTTGTTACATTTCTGATGTTTGAAGGCTCTTATGCCCCATTTAATTAAGTGATAAGTTTGGTTTGGCAGGAGAGTGCAGATAATAAATAGATCTTACGTTCATTAAATTAGAAGTGGTAGGCAGAGTTATAGATGAAAGAAAACCTAAAGTGACAAAGATTGCTGTGAATACTCAGCAGGTGAATAATTGTACATAAAATGCAGGTTAAAATCTAAGCCTGCATCTGAAATATTAACTAGCCTGTTCTTTATTCAAACACTCATGGATCTGTTGAATACTTTAATGTATTTATTATTAGATAATACTTCTTAAGATTTTGTCAAATGCACATTTATAAAGCAATAACATTTATTTAATGCAGTTTTTTCCGAGGCTTTACCTGCCTGCCTACAGTGCATGTGGCAGACTTGATCATAAAAGGTTGAACTTTTAAAAGTCTATGGGATATAAATCTTATGTTTTAAAATATGAAGAATCACCAGCAAATAGTACACCACTGTACAGTCTGTGTACAGTTTCTAATACAGTATCATCCTTCCATTTTCCCAGAGATAGCAATTTATGGAAAGCAAATTCAAATCCTGTTATTGTCCATTTTAACCACACTGATCCTAATCTACACTTTGTTCTGTGATTTAACTGTTTTGATGATCAACTACTCAGATTAACTTCAATGGGATTTATTCACCTGGACATGAAGCGGATAAAACAACAGCTACAACAATTTGTGATAATGTTTTGACTCACCCACTAAGATCATTATCGATCACCATCTTCTGCAGCCCTGAAGATATGCTGCTGTTAGCGGGATTCGGCGTGGAAGTGCTCGGCTCGGAGGCTGATGCCACAGGTACAGCTCCTGGATTAGTCAGCACTGTATTGACGTCTCTTAAGATGCGGGGCAAGGGGCCGAGCTTTGCTGCAGTTGCCTGAAGAACAGACATATACAAATAAGTTATTTAGTGTGTAGGGAGGAACTGCAGATGCTGGTTTAAACCGAAGATAGACACAAAATGCTGGAGTAACTCAGTGGGTCAGGCAGCATCTCTGGAGAAAATGAATAGGTGACGTCTTGGCTCGAGACCCTTCTTCAGACTGGGTGCCGGGGGAAAGGGGAACGAGATATATAGATGGTACTTCGGTAACCCTTGCATCTCCTTTCTCTCTGTCCCTCCCCCACACTAGTCTTCATACTAGTTTTACTGTCATCCCTTGGAATTCCTCTGTTTACTGGTCACCTATCCCACGCCCAACAATGGGCCATTGTGGGCTCCACATTTCCTTGATTAGCGGTGCTTTTGCATATCTTCCATTCATTCCGTCTACATCTCTCATTCCCCTTTCCCCTGACATTTTGAGTTTAGACCTTCTCCACATTGATTGGCATAAGAGTGAACCATTTGAGCAGAAGGTAATGTATCTGTTTCACTATTCAAAGATGTTACTAATATTAACCAAGAAAAATCATGGTGCATAAGTAAAGTGTAGGAAGGAACTGCAGATGCTGGTTTAAACCGAAGATAGACACAAAAAGCTGGAGTAACTTAGCGGGTCAGGCAGCATCTCTGGGGGAAAGAATAGGTGAAGTTTCGGGTCGAGTCCCAAGAAGGGTCCAGCTTTTTGTGTCTATCTACATAAGTAAAGTGCTGTGCTGCTGAAAACCTTAAACTAAATCAGAAATATTATGAATGCTCTGCAGTTCTGACAGCATCTGGGGAGAGAAATGAAAGGTCATTATCTGAAATGTCGAGCATGTTTCTTTCTCCAGTCTGACCTGAGCATTTCCAGATTTTGTTGCAAAAATAACATATTGGCAGGAGAAATAGAAATGTATCTTTTGTCCCACAAATTAAGAACTCTAGTGTCACTTTATAACCCTCCCAAAATGTATAAGTTGAATTCTCAGCCATGCCTGTATAAACCATAACTTCAGTTATATATTAAAAGTTCAACAAAGCCTTGCATCCAGCTCCAGGAGTAACCTCTTTCAATTTAGGAAAAGATTGAAAAGTAAAGTGATGATCGCTGTGAAGCGAATTGTATGTAAGCAACTTCACAGTGACAGCTCATTCTTCATACATTGTGTTTATCTAACAAGCAGTCATTTCTTACAGACTGTTAGTTCTTGTTCTCAAATGAACTGCAGTGGCTTAGTTAAACCATGAACAATTTAGACCACTTCACAGCAACAATATTTTCTTAGCAGCTCAGACTAGGACAGATTTTTGAGACACAAGGAACTGCAGATGCTGGAATCTGTCATAGAACACAAAGTGCTGCACCAACTCAGTAAGTCAGGCAGCATTGATGGTGATATTTAATAGGTGATATAAATAGGTGATATTTTGGGTCAAGACCCTTCTTTAGTTTCCTGAAGAAGGGTCTTGACTTGAAACATTGCCTATCCATGTTCTCCGGAGATGCTGCCTGACCCGGTGAGTTACTCCAGCACTGTGTGTTCGATGACAGATTTGGTCTGAATGCAACATCCAATGACTAGATTAAATCTATTATATATCAATGTTTTAAACACAACCTGTAAGAATACTACATGAAAAAATAATTAATCCTTGGCCTCTTCTTGCCAGTTGTATACATTTCCAAGTAACCACTGGTTGTGAAAATTGCCAGTACAGCATTAAACTGTAATTCCACTCTCTTGTGAACAGTGGCATTGTCACACCTCAGCTGTGGATCACAACTCTCAGCTTATGACCAATTCCAGTTTTATTTCCCAATTATTTCCTACTTATGTGATTTTAACCATAAAACATTAAAATAATATCTACCCAGGCTGATTCACTGAAGCACCATCTCCACATTCCATTTTATTTACAGACAGCCTCAAATATACTGTGGTATCAAGCAGTGTATAACATATTTCATTTATAAAGTGCCTATAATGTGGTAGAAATGTCCCAAAACACCTCACAGAAGTGCAAACAAACAGCCAAATAGCTCAAAGCTCGTAGCTCGGACGTAGCCTCAATTACATCAGCATGACCATGCATAGACAATGTGACCGTTTTACCCAATAGTTGTACACAGTCCATCAAGGCCTGATGAATCTTCCAGTTGCTACCTACTTCATTTGGCTTTCACAACATGGCCTCCTTTACATTGACGAGAAGAACCATAGACTCCACAACCATTTCAACGACTACTTTCTCTCGGTCTGCCAAGGCCTGCTGGATCTTCAGGTTGCTAATCATTTTAGCTCCCACTTTAACTTCCAATTCCTATACTGACCTTTCTGCCTGGGTGTCCTCCATTGCCAGAGTGAGCCCATACTCAAACTGGAGGAACAGCCAAACCATATTGCACTTGGATTCCACGTGCAACCCAATGGTATCAACATCGAATTCATAATTTTTAGATAACTAACCAACAACTACCCTTTGTCCCACTTCTACCTCTCTTCCAGCTTTTTACCCCTTCCTGCAATGGGTGTAGGGTCCCACCCTGAAACGTCAACTGTCCACATTCTCCAGTGATGCTGCCTGACCCGCTGTTACTCCAACATTTTGTGTCATTTTAGTTCAAAGTATAAGCTATCAATATGAATATAACAAAATCTCTAACTTTAATTGCTTTAGCAAAAACATGCCAGAGAGCATGTATCTAATGCCATATAAAAGAACCCAGACCAAATGAAAGGTTAGGACTAAGTACTGTACCAATCTTAGGTGCTATGTTATTTAGTTTAGTTTAAAGATACAGTGCAGAAACAGCCCCTTCGGCCCACCGAGTCCGTACCAACCAGCGATCCCCGCACACTAACACTATCCTACACACTGGGGACAATTTACCATTTTACCAAAGCCAATTAACCTGCAAACGTTTGAGTGTGGGAGGAAACCGGAGGATCTGGAGAAAGCCCTCGCAGATCGCGGGGATCACTGTACAAACTCCGTACATACAGCATCCGTGGTCAGGATCAAACCCGGGTGTCTGACGCTGCGAGACATCAACTCTACCGCTACACCACCATGCCACCCCTCACCAATCTCAGGTGCTTTGTTATTTTTAAACTGATCAAGAAATAAACAGCTATCGGATTTAAATATTGGAATGAAAGTACACCTGTTCCATCTGCGAAACCACTTCCCAGAGCAGCGAATGTAGAGTGGAGAGTTCGCGGCCCAGATCAATGTAGCCTTCAAATCCTGCTGCATTTGAAATGGTTTCTGGATTGGAGATTTCCAGCAGGAATCGTTGCATGTTGGTCCACTCATGCTCAAGGAACTGATTCATGAAAGACATATATTCCTCCTTGCTACCAAACCTGTTTTTAAAACATCAACGTCAAAATTGTAATTATTATTCAGTAAATCTCAATGTCAATAGCAGATGCATACTTGATGTTACATTCAATTCAATAACATCAAAATCCAGAGATTTGGTGCTCAATTTGCTTTTCGGAAGTTAATTTTACCAAATTCATTTATAAACTTCAGATTCTGAATCTAACCAAATGTTTAAGTTAGACCTTAAATTAGAAGTGCTTAATAAACAGCTGGTCACTAAATTGATGTGTAGGTTTCCATTTTCTAACCCACTGCTTCTTAAACTGGTGAATGGTTCACCCAAGGGCAAATGAAATTATTTTGGGGTGAATGAAACTAGAGGGGTTCTCTAGTTAAAACATAGGAACATTTAGTCGAGGGTGAATGAGATTGTGTGATAAAGACTCAAGGGTGAATGACACTGAAATAGTTTAAGAAGCACTGTTCTAACCAAAGCTTCTTTAAGTCCACAAAATCCTTTCCAACTGTGACCATTTTTATCCAGAACTGATAGAAACTAATAGTTTAATCTGGATTTTTGCAAATGATGTTGGAAGACTTCAAAAGACTAGTTCTAACTAAAGATAAGATTACAGCAGAGAGCATGAGATAAAGCTTCAGATGTTATTGAGACACACCCGAGTTATTTTCTATCACTATCAGGATAAAAGCATCATAAATTATCAATAACCATTATCAAACGAAGAAATTGTTCCAAGTCTCACCAGATTCCACATTTACAGACCAGAGCAATGCTTTGATGGTCTCATTAAGGGTCATTGTTTGCCTCTGAAATGGAAGCACAGATGCTGGAAATAGCAGATCAGGAAACAGATTGTCAACCTTTCAGCCTTAACTCCCTTCATTAGAACTGGGAAAGAGGAAAATATTGGTTTATGTTGCAATTTAAAATCAAAATTTCTCTCTTTTCCAGTTCTAATGAAGGGTCTTTGAATTAAAATGTTCACTGCCTTGTTCCTAACCTACTGATTATTTCCAATTATTTTATTTCAAATTTCTACCATCTGCAGCTTCTTTTAATTTACATTTTATGTTTTGGTTTATTAATGTTATCCATACAATGTTGAGATTCATTGAAAATATTTTCATTTTGCTTAAAGCATGACAGTGAATACTCGGAATATTTTGGGCCATGCACTGGATTTGCTGATATTGAAATGATGTTGTTCACTGGTACATACAGTGCAAGGGACACTTAGAACAGGACACAAAGAGCTGGAGAAACTCTGAGTCAGGCAGCATCCCTGGAGAACATGGATAGTTCATGTTTTAGGTCGACACCCTTCTTCAGACTGATTATAGTGGGGGGAGGGGCGATGGGGGAAACTGGAAAAAGGGAGAGGCGGGACAGAGCGTGGCAGGTAATAATAGGTTGACATCGGCAAGGGTGGAACAAAGGCCAGAGATCAGAAAGGAAGGTGAGACAGGTTTGAAGATTTGCAGATTGTAAAGCCAGAGTGAAGAAAGTGCAGGGGGAGGGGTGAGTGGAGGGGAGAAAAAGTGGGAGTTCAGATGGGGCAAAGGGGAGGGAAAAGGGGGGGGGGGGCAGAGTTGTGTGGGAGAAGGGGGGGGGAGGTGCTGTTTATGTGTGGTTTCACTCTGGCAATGAAGGCTACCCAGGACAGAAAGGTCATTGTGGGAAACGGAGTTAAAATGATTAACAACCGGGAGATTCAGTTGGCCATGGTGAACCAAGTGCAGGTGTTCCGTGAAATGGTTGTCGAGTCTAAGATTGATCTCGATGACTTACAGGAGGCCATATCAGGAACATCAAATACAGTAGATGAGGTGAGAGGAGGTGTATGTGAGCCAGTCTCACCTGGAAAAACTCCCTGGATGGAGGTGAGGTAGGAGGTAAAGGGACATGTGTGACATCTCCTGCGCTTGCAGGGGAAAGTACCTAGGGAGGGGGTGGTTTGGATGGGAAGGGATGAGTGAACCAAGGAGCTGTCTCTGTTGAAGGTGGGAAGGGGTGGAGATGGGAAGATTGACAAGGTTGGAGTATGATGTGGTGGATGGTGGAGGCTGGTAGTGTGAAAGGTGAGGACCAGGAGAACTCTGTCCTTGTTCTGTCTGGGAAGAGGAAGGGCAAGTGCAGAACTACAGGACATTAAAGAGACGTGGGTGAGGGTTCCGTCTATGACAGAAGGAGGGAAACCACGGTTACTAAAGAAAGAGGATGTCCAAGAATGGAAAGTTTCATCTTGGGAGCGACGCAGTGAAGATGGAAGAATTGAGAGTAGGGAACAGTGTATTTGCAAAAGGCAGGGTGGAAGGACATGTAGTCCAGATAACTGTGGGAGAGAGTAGGTTTATAATGGACGTCAGTCGATAGTCTGTCCCCTGTGATGGTGACAGAGAGATTAAGAAAGGGGAGAGAGGTGTCAGAGATAGTCCAGGTAACTTGTTTAGATTCAGTGCAAATATTTTCATTTGGATTAAAACATTTCAGTGAATACTTTGGGCTATGTACTGAATTTACTGATATTGAAATGATGTTGTACACTGGTACAAACAGAGTGGCAGTGTGGAAGTTAGTAGTGAAGTCAACAAGTTCTGCATGCGGGCATGAGGCAGCCCTGATGGAATTCTCTGCTGCAGATAGCGTGGTGGAGATGACAGAATGGTTAAGTTACCAGCAGAGTAATCAGAGACTTGGACGAACAATAAAGACAGCCAGGTAAACATTCCACCACGGGAGCTGTGGAATTCAAACTTAATGTTGTAGAATTTTAAAACAAAAAAAGTCATATATATAAATATATATTTGAACATTTTCAAGGTAGGAAATCTGTCATCAGAGGTGCAACTCAAATCCTATCAATGTGGTTGACTTTTCAATGCCATTAAAATGACTGAGAAAGTCACTGTTTAAGGGCCATTGGACATGGACCATTCCAAATATAAATTGAAAAGAAAGTAATAGGATCTGAATCATTGTACATATTTAAGGCTGAGGTGTTTTGGTCTATAGGGGTGTCATGGATTATGGGGTACAGGTAATAAAATGGAGCTGAGGCCAGGATAACAGCCATGGTCCTCTGGAATGGTGGAGCAGATTTAATTACATGGCTCACTCCTGCTTTGGGTTATTATTTTCTTCTGCAATCCCTCACCCTGAAAAACCAATACGATAATTTGTTTGGTCATAATCATAGGAATCATAATGCAGCAAATTTCCCATGGATACAACTCCAAAGTTAAACCTATCTGCAGTAGAATGTGTTTAAATCCACAGGACTATATTCCTAGTGCAGATTCAGAATTCTCAAAAGCTGCACTTTGATCCGTCCCTCTGATCTCCAAATAAGTAGTTATAGCTTACTGAAAAACTCCTATAATCTACTATCCAGAAACACCAATGGTTCATTTTCTAATTCATCAGATAATATTTGTTGTGCTACCTTTTCACTCACTGGGCTCTAGTTCCCAAGCTCTCTTAAAACTCACCTGGGTCGCTGAAAAAATGTATTATATTTAACAACTAAAAGAATGATTTAAAAGTGCTAGAGTATTGATAGATACTAGACCAAGTGGACCTGTTGGGCAAAAACCTCTCCTGCATTGGTGCAGCACCCCCCCCCCCTCCCTCCTCTACTCCCCCTATCCCTCCCTCCTCCCCTCTCCCTCCCATCCCCTCCCCCACCCCCACTCCATCCCTCTCAACCCCCCTTATCCTCCCTCCTCCCTCCCTAGGAGATAGATTTAAACTCTAAGACGTGAAAAACTTTAAAAATATAACACCGATTTCAATGAAACTTCTTCCATTAGCACCAATGGTGACTAAGGTGGGCCTAAAATTGTTGCGCTATCATGTACCGTTTTGGCTGTACCTCAGGAACAAACAAACAAATGAGAGTTTTAGTATATAGATAACAGTCTGGTAGATCTGCTAGGCCAGGTTATTAGAGCTTTATTGTAGGTGGCTCCTAATCTAAGGTGAAGATCCAAGATAACAGGGTAAATTCAGCAAGTGTTTGACTTTGGAACACTGCTTGAACTGTGGGTACACAGGCATAGCGGATAAAGAATGTTTATGTCTGGCTTACCATGACCGTGCACATGTCTAGATATATATGCACAGACCCATGTGTGTTTGTGTGTGCGTGTGGATTGGTTTGCTTTTCCAGACATCTGAAGAATTTTAACCCGACGACTGTGTCACAATCCACAAGTTTCAAATTGAAGCCAGTAAAAAGACACTCACTTGGCAAAATTAGCTAAGTTCTGGGTAACCTTGGCAATTAGAGTCAGTGTTCTTGCTGTGCGGTCATCTGGATATTCCTGTAGGAGGTTGAAGAGAGAAGGGGACATGATGGCAGGGCAGAGGAAGCGCAGGAAGAGGGAAGCACTGATTAGTCTTTCACTGATGTCAGGTCGCCCTCGGTTGCTACACTCCTGTCTCCACGATGCAAAGACTTCCTTCAGTTCTCGTGGAAATACGCTGTTGAATAATCAATTTGTTGTAGTGAAATGAAATTATTGCTCTCCATGTCTCGTGTTAGCAAGGTCTTTAAAGTTAGGACAGTCATGCTATTTCAACATTATTTTAATTACTAAAATCCTTCTGCAGTTGCAAATGAATGCAAAGGTTACAATAATGAATATGAAATATATACAGAAATTGTTCTTATATAGGGTTTATGACAACTAACTTTCATGAGCACCAATAATTCTGTCATAATTGAAAAGCTCCAGTGGAATCCTATAGTATTAGCTCAATTTTTGAACAAGATTATCTGAAATTTGCTATTTCTTTCACGAACGGCAGCTCTGGCAGGAATCTGTTTTTGTACAGAATAATTATGGAATCATCATTTCAGATATAATAATCACGATAATAGGTTTTATTCTCATATCATTGAAATAAAGGAAGAAATCCATTCTAATTATGATTATATATGTTAGATTTTGCATGACGGCAAAATTGGTTAAACAGAAAATGACAATGGTGCAGTTACACGATTATTTTTAATAGATAATTATTTGCCAAACTTGCATTTAACAAAAATTGTAACTGCATATTTAAAAAAATTGAACCATATATCATCACATGAATTTTAAAATTATGAATATTTCAAGTGTTCGAATTTACTTGGAAATTGAAGGAATATTTTAGAGCTCAACTTTAAAATTGGCTGATTGGTAAATCTTTTCTCTTAGAAATGTACATCTCTTGGCAATTGCAAGTAAAGATAAAATATTTGTATCTGATACGATGTATACAGCCCTATGTAGAACACACAGCCGGAATTGAGCCTTTCATGTCAATGTTCAATAGTAGATCTTGGTATCAGTATGAAGCATTGGGTCGCAGCAATGACAAATCTACTTTCGTAATGATACATGCCAGTTAAAAAGCACAACATTCAACAACCAAGCTTCCCAGCAAATATAGTTGCCTTCAATGGTCAACCTATAGTGCCAGTATTAATGCAATTTGATGGTCTTCGAAATTATTTCGAATCGTATTCGATTGCGATTTGAAAAATAGCCAATGTTGATTCGCCATAAGATATGATTTGTCTAAACTTCTGATTTATAATTTAAGCTGCTAAACCATGATGCTATGCAGTCAAAATACAATAATTTATCAATCATATGAAATGTAAGATTATGAATGCAAAACAGTCAGATTAATTTACAATCTCAATTACTATCCATTGATTTTTGGAATGAATTTTTCAGAAAAATATGTATCAGCAGTTTTCTAATGATTAATGAAAAGTTAAAAATACATGATGTTTAGTGCAGGTTCTGTAATGCAGCATGATCCTATATTTTAATATGTGCATTCAAACTATGCCAAAGTGCAGGTGACCAATATTTTCAACTGAAAGGCAGAGATGCTCCTGGCAAACAGGTTTGGACATGAATTATGTTCTATATATAGATGCTGCCTAATGAGGGATTCTTCCACGATTTATTTCAGATTTACTGCTTTCAGTTTGTTGGTTTACATGGTCATTTTAAATCTGTGTAAAGCAGCAGAGAAATTTATAACTGCAAGGACAACCATTTGTTCTTCACCAGCCAGCCCTACATCCTAGCTCAGTCTGGAGCTCAATAGCTACACAAGAAAATAAGAGCAGCTGTCATTTAGCTTATTTTCCCAGGCCACCTCAGCCAACTCCACCTTCATACTATCACAATTATCCTCAAGTTAAAGACAGTGGTTTTGGCCCTGTGGTGTTCACCCTCAATCTGCTTGTGGAGTTTGTATAGGAAGGAACTGCAGATGCTGGTTTAAGCCCGAAGAAGGTTTTTGAGTCTGAAGAAGGGTCTCGACCAGAAACGGGTCTGAAGGGTCTTGACCCGAAATCTCACCTTTTCCTTTTCTCCAGAGATGCTGTCTGAGCCACTGAGTTACTCCAGCTTTTTTCCTCTATCCTATTGTGCAAGTGTTTACTGCCTTTTGAAGTTCTTTGGCTGTTTGGGTCTGCAGGAAAGTTGAATGGTCTTCTGCTTGTGGAGTTCTATCAGATTGTGTTTACTACTTTCAAAAGGAGGATCTTTAACAAAGAGTTCTCTATTCATTCTTCCTCATGACCAAATCTAGAATAGCCTGTTCCTGAGTAGGTTCCATAATCTACTGCTCTAAGTTGCCATCCTTCATGCACACCATGATTTTTCTTCTGTGATTTCCCTTGCTGGCTTGGTTTGACCAGACAATGTGTAGATTAAAATCTCCCTTGACAATTGTTGTTGCGTGGGTTACTGAAGTGGGTGTTATTAACCCCCAATATTGATCGGAAATCCCTTAGTGCCAGGGGCTTAGATGGGGCAAATTAAAACAATACATAATGGTCCAACTAGAAATGGGGCTGTACAACACCTTATACTGGAGAATGAGCCTGGCTAGGTGACTGGAGTTTTGAGGGGCAGCATTGTGACCTTAATTCCCTCAATTATATGATAGTTACGATTACATAGTTATAGATCATATAGTTATGATTATATGATAGATAACACCGGTCCTCTTGTGAAAGTGCTAAATTGGGGGGAAGACTAATGACACCAAGATGAGACAGGAACTGGAAAAAATAGATTATGGGTACCTGGTCCAGAGTGAATCTACATCTGACATGTAGGAATCTTTCAAAAGGTCAGTTGATGAGAGTTCAATCATACAGACATTGTGGGCCAAAGGACCTGTTGCTGTGCTGTTCTATGTTAAAATAGGATGACAATGGTGTTTAAACAACTCTTGCAGAGGACCATAAAGATAGAAAAAAACTACCTGCAGGGTATTTTTACTGAATAATGGAATTAGTGAGCTGTTCTAACAGGTACAGTTAAAAAAATCAAATCCACCTTTCAATGCATCTGCCCATTATCTTTTTCACACTAAAATAGAAACATAGAAAATAGGTGCAGGAGTAGGCCATTCGGCCCTTCGAGCCTGCACCGCCATTCAATATGATCATGGTTGATCATCCAACTCAGTATCCTGTACCTGCCTTCTCTCCATACCCCCTGATCCCTTTAGCCACAAGGGCCACATCTAACTCCCTCTTAAATATAGCCAATGAACTACCCTCTGTGGCAGAGAATTCCACAGATTCACCACTCTCTGTGTGAAAAAAAACTTTCACACAGAGAGTGAAAGTCCCCATCTTGGTCCTAAAAGACTTCCCCCTTATCCTTAAACTATGACCCCTTGTTCTGGACTTCCGCAACATTGGGAACAATCTTCCCGCATCTAGCCTGTCCAACCCCTTAAGAATTTTGTAAGTTTCTATAAGATCCCCCTTCAATCTTCTAAATTTCAGCGAGTACAAGCCGAGTCTATCCAGTCTTTCTTCATATGAAAGTCCTGCCATCCCAGGAATCAATCTGGTGAACCTTCTATGTACTCCCTCAATGGCAAGAATGTCTTTCCTCAGATTAGGAGACCAAAACTGTACGCAATACTCCAGGTGTGGTCTCACCAATGCCCTGTACAACTGCAGCAGAACCTGCCTGCTCCTATACTCAAATCCCCTCGCTATGAATGCCAACATACCATTCGCTTTCTTCACTGCCTGCTGCACCTGCATGCCTACTTTCAATGACTGGTGCACCATGACACCCAGGTCACGTTGCATCTCCCCTTTTCCTAATCGGCCACCATTCAGATAATAGTCTGCTTTCCTGTTCTTGCCACCAAAGTGGATAACCTCACATTTATCCACATTATACTGCATCTGCCATGCATTTGCCCACTCACCTAACCTATCCAAGTCACCTTGCAGCCTCCTAGCATCCTCCTCACAGCTAACACTGCCCCCCAGCTTCGTGTCATCCGCAAACTTGGAGATGTTGCATTCAATTCCCTCGTCCAAATCATTAATATATATTGTAAATAGCACTTAAGCACTCTGGGATGCAGCCTATCTGGCCCTGGGGATTTATCGGCCTTTAATCCATTCAATTTACCTAACACCACTTCCCGACTAACCTGGATTTCACTCAGTTCCTCCATCTCATTTGACCCCCGGTCCCCTGCTATTTCCGGCAGATTATTTATGTCTTCCTTAGTGAATAGATGGAAACTGCTTTAAATATGAAGTAGGCTCCCAACTGTGTTTCAGTGTGTTTCTACAATGTGTCACATCAATAGGCAACCAAGTTTTAACAAAGCATGAAAGCTGCAAAGCCGCAAGCAACACTAAAAACTAGCTGATAAGTGGTTCAGTGAATTAAGTGAAACAAATTTTTTAATTGACCCTTTCTGATTTTCCCGGTTAGAATAGACATATTGTGATTCAAATTTGTCTTTTATTTTAACCATTGACCCCATCCATACTTCATGCTGCCTCGGACAGGCACCAGCATACACTCCCTACTGCAGTCAAATCTCCCTACTACATCAGTCTGAAGAAGGGTGTCAGGGGTTATGGGGAGAAGGCAGGAGAATGGGGTTAGGAGGGAGAGATAGATCAGCCGTGATTGATTGGCAGAGTAGACTTAATGGGACGATTGGCCTAATTCTGCTCTTATTATTTATAATCAAAACATCACCTATCCAATTTTTCGAGATGCTGCCTGACCCACTCAGTTACTCTAGCATTTTGTGTCTATCTTTGGTGCAAACCAGCATCTGCAATTCCTTTTTTATTACAACTCAATCAAAGACTTGTCCCATCCAGTCATTCCTCCTTCTCACTGCTCACGTCCAGCAGAATGTACAGAAACTTGAAGCACCACCAGACTCAGGAACAGCTTCCTCCCCTCTGTTATAGACAATAGACAGGAGTAGGCCATTCGGCCCTTCGAGCCAGCACCACCATTCAATGTGATCATGGCTGATCATTCTCAATCAGTACCCCGTTCCTGCCTTCTCCCCATACCCCCTGACTCCCCTATCCTTAAGAGCTCTATCTAGCTCTCTCTTGAATGCATTATCATGCTTCTGAACAGTCCTTTCATGGCTTAGAGTTCTGTCTGATTCACCTCTACACCATTGTAGACATAAAATGCTGGAGTAACTCAGTGGGTCAGGCAGCATCTCAGGAGAGAAGGAATGGGTGACATTTCGCGTCACAATGGGTCTACCCCATTGTGTTCATTGGACTTTGTCTATGGAGCAATGCTAAGATGCGCTACAATGCTGAGAACTATATTCAGCACTCTGTGTCTTTCCCTTTGCTCTACCTATTGTACTTGAGTTTGACTTGATTGTATTTCGTCATACAGCACGGAAAGAGGCCTTTCGGCCCAACTTGCCCATACGGACTAAGATAGCCCATCTACTCTAGTGCCAACTACCTGTGTTTGGCTCATCTCTCTCTAAATCTTTCCTATATCCACTTATGTATGGTATATCAGATCTATTTGGATAGCATGCAAAACAAAGCTTTTCACTGTACTTCAAGATTCCTGACAATAATAAATCTAAACCAAAACAGTAAACTGAAAGATAGAAGTAATACACATTTATTATTTTCTTTCAGGAATTAACAATTACTAATTGATTATTGGTTTAATAATTTCAACATGATTTATGGATGAGAGATTGACGCTGGAGTTTCAAGACTTTCTCCTGATGCGGATTAAATTTTCAATGTCCTCTTGCAACTTTCCTACTGTGACTAAAGTACTTAAAAATGAAAGCAAGGATACTGCACGGATATAAACCAATATTTTATTTAATTCCGATGATTGCTGATTATACAAATTGAAAACCATTTCCAAGCAAAACAAAGATTAAACAAATTAATTGATGTTTGTAAATGAAAATAGGCTTGGTAATCAACATATGATGCCTTTCAGTCTAAATGCACAGCTGTTGCTTAACGCAAGTTAAAAAGGAATGAAAAACAAAATGAAAATTTGTATAATTGCCAACTGAAAGCATTGGGAACATTACAGATCCAGCCCTTCATTGCAACACAGATTTATATTTCTGAGCAAAAACCATGGACCTGGAACGTTAACTCTTTCCTACTCCTTAAAAGCTGCCTAACAAATTGAAAATTTCCAGCATTTTGTACTTATATTTCCTTTCTACGACCTTGACTGATTTACCATTCATTTTCTTAAGATATTTAAAGAACTAGCTAAAAACCTCCAGCGGATGGTAAAAAGGAACACAGAGAAGGTGATCTCCACTGAAGTACAATGCAATTACTAACCAGTAAGAGTTAATGATCTTGCAAAATGCCAGCTCACAGCACATTTTCAGGTTGCTCTGATGCTCAGAGAGGTCTCCTGATGAGCATTTGTTTGGGTCCACCTCACAATTTTCATCTGATTCATAGAGAGCCTTGATGAACTCCCCTGTCGAAAAGAATAAATAATCACACTTCGCACGTAAATCACACTTTAAATATATAAATATATTTATATTTTAAAATTCTGCTTTATTCCACAATCATTAATTGCATGGGATATTTAAGCACAACATGCTTTTGGGATTTAGTTTAACCCAGTTGAGTAGAAGACATTATTATCTACAGCTGAAATGGTAAGAAACAGAGATACTGAGAAAATCGGCTGCACCAGAAATCTGTCATATTCGAAAAGGGCAATGGTAGATCACAAATGGGAGTTCAAGACACAAATAATATCCTACATTTCCAAAGATACAGCCTAAACATTTTCAACAGCATGTTGTTATTTGGCTGACTATTCAGCATTATTTTGGGGATCAAAAGTGAATCACACTTCATTTCCAGCCCCCCATTTGTACCAAGTGCATCCTGGAGATACTTCTGTCCAACCAGCTTCAGATACTCCTCTATTGCTTTGGTTGCCAAGGTGTTCTCCCGAAAAATTAGATGCTCATTGTCCCCACAACGATCAACTTCAGACATCATCAAATCTGTCAGGAAATCCTGTAAAAGAAAATCGTAGAGCTGAAGTGATCAAACCGTTATTTGGTAAACATTAATTAAATTCATCTACATTTTACTGCAGTATTTATCTCAGAAAACATTGAAATACCATTGAGACTTGCACTGCATTTTAAATCTTTTTTATTACGAAGGATAATAAAATCACTGGAAACTTATACATTATGTTTTTGACAACTGCTTAAATTGTTCTACCAGTTTGATCACATGATGATTACATACCTGACAACAAAGCAATAAAAAAAACTGAAGAAAATTATAAATAAAGAGTAAAGTTTATAAAGCAGATAAGGTTTGTCTAATGCATGATCAATACTGCATTTTACTATTTCTTTTGAGGGCAGGTTAAGCAAACATGTATTTGTTTTTTATTGAGCAGGCCTGCTGTCACTTTCTAATTTGTACTGAATGCATTCGAGGCAATGCCAACAATGTGCAGCTTCTCAATCCACCCATATATCTTGTGTCTGCCGTTCTTGGCTCCCGTTCTCTGTATTAAGAATCTCAATCACCCGAAATGTGGTGTTGCTAAATTCTTCGCACTATTCAGATCTCTGGATTAGACAATAGACAATAGGTGTAGGAGGAGGCCATTCGGCCCTTCGAGCCAGCACCACCATTCAATGTGATCATTCTCAATCAGTACCCCGTTCCTGCCTTCTCCCCATACCCCCTGACTCCGCTATCCTTAAGAGCTCTATCTAGCTCTCTCTTGAATGCATTCAGAGAATTGGCCTCCACTGCCTTCTGAGGCAGAGAATTCCACAGATTCACAACTCGCTGACTAAAAAAGTTTTTCCTCATCTCAGTTCTAAATAGCCTACCCCTTATTCTTAAACTGTGGCCCCTTGTTCTGGACACCCCCAACATTGGGAACATGTTTCCTGCCTCTAATGTGTCCAACCCCTTAATAATCTTATACGTTTCGATAAGATCTCCTCTCATCCTTCTAAATTCCAGTGTATACAAGCCTAGTCGCTCCAGTCCCGCCATTCCGGGAATTAACCTAGTAAACCTACGCTGCACGCCGTCAATATATCATCCATTAGCATATATTCGTCGATATTAATGCCCCCAATGACTTTATATTTTATTCTGGTTCTCGTCATACATTTTCCAGGACTGAATTTCATATATTATATGAAACTATATATTATATGAAACTATATATGATTGTATTAACACACATCCCTTGAACAAATGAAGTAGGAAGGAACTGCAGATGGTGGAGTAAACCAAAGAAACACACAATAAGCTGGAGTAACTCAGTGGGTCAGACAGCATCTCTGGAGAAAAGGAATAGTTGACGTTTCGGGTTTAGACCCTTTTTTAGAGTTCTTCAGAGTCCAAAGAAGAGTCTTAACCCAAAACGTCACCTATTTTCTCCACAGATGCTGCCTGACCCGCTGAGTTACTCCAGCGTTTTGTGTCTATTTTCGGCTTGAACAAGCGAAGTTTGAGAAAGATATCCTTCCATTTATTTAAGTGGACAGCAGAAGGCAAAGATAAATTATGACACGGACTCGTAAACAAGATAAAAATGTCAAAAAAGCCCACCACAATTCTTGACAGCCTAATATTTTAATGTACACACAACACCATCCTAAGAGTTTTGAGTGGCAGGCTTGTTAGAATTCATTCAGCCGCTCAACATTGAAGAGTGTGTACGCTGGTATTCCTGGAAAAATGGTTTCCATTTTTGTGAATCATGAATACATTGCATAGCAAAAGACATCAACCTTTTCTCTTCCAATAAAGATGAAACAAATTGACAGAACTACGTTTGATCTTTATTGGAAGAGCAACCAAGGGCAAACCGAAGCATTTGTAAGCTTTCCATATAACTTGATTTCTTGATTTCTCCAGTGCATTCAACACCATCCAGCCGGGGCTTCTGGGGGGCAAGTTGGAGCGCACAGGAGTGGATCACCACCTCACATCCTGGATTCTGGACTACCTCACCAACCGACCACAGTATGTGAGGACAAAGGACTTGGTCTCAGACAGGGTGGTCTGCAGCACTGGGGTTCCGCAGGGAACAGTTTTGTCCATTCTTGTTCACCCTGTACACTGCGGACTTCAGGCACAGCTCTGCAGACTCCTATCTACAGAAGTTCTCTGACGACTCTGCCATCATCGGCCTCACAGGCGACGAGGACAGGGCGTACAGAGAACTGATCAAGGAGTTTGTGGACTGGTGCCAGCGGAACCGCCTCCGGATCAACGCGGGGAAAACCAGGGAGATGGTGGTAGATTTCCGCAGGCGCAGCCAGGTCCCCCCGACACCGGTGAACATCCAGGGAATGGACATCGAGAGGATGGATTCTTATAAGCACCTGGGTGTCTACCTCAACAATAAACTGGACTGGACCGAAAATACCAATGCGCTATACAAAAGGGCCAGAGCAGACTTTATCTGCTGAGGAGACTCATGCCCTTTGGAGTGCAGGGGGCACTCCTAAGGACCTTCTACAACACGGTGGTTGCATCGGCCATTTTCTATGGAGTGGTCTGCTGGAGCAGCAACATCTCAGCGGCGGAAGGGAAGAGACTTGACAAGCTGATCAGGAAGGCCAGCTCTGTCCTGGGTTGCCCCCTCGACTCAGTGCAGGTAGTGGGAGAGAGGAGGATGATGGCAAAGTTAACATCGCTGCTGGACAACGACTCCCACCCCATGCAGGACACTGTCACTGCACTGAGGAGCTCCTTCAGTGACAGACTCCTTCACCCCAAGTGTGTGAAGGAGAGATATCGGAGGTCCTTCCTTCCCGCTGCTGTGAGACTGCACAACCAGCACTGCTCCCAGCAGACCAGTCAACAATAACAGTTAAGAACACACAAAAAACTGATGACAATTTATCCTTGTCTTTACTTTTATTTATAATGTCTTGCTATCCACTTTGCTGCTGTAACACTGTAAATTTCCCCGGTGTGGGGCGAATAAAGGAATATATTATTATAATATATTATTATTATAACCTACAGACCGTTTCCAAAAGGGCATTGATTACATTAAGTTTTCACGTGTTCACATTGCTGAAATATAATGCTGAAATGTGGACTGAACACACAAAACATTTTAAGCCCTGGGTTCATGGCCGATAGGATCAGAAGAGTAACATTTACTGCAAGCGAGCTCTCCCATTTATTTCCGTAATGGTCCCGTTCATCATCATTTAGCTGCCGCTGGCAGGAAAGAGGTGGTTAGGGCATTCAACACATTTGCACGATTAGGTATCAGTAGGCAATATCCAAGATAATTAAAATGCTTTATAAGTTTTTTCTTCCTTTCCTGAGACAGATGCCTTTTTGTAGAATTTCAGTCACTAAAGCAATCAGCTGAGAACTAATGAAATTCACTCAGCAGAGACAAATCATGGTGACATGCAAATCTAAGATGTGAACTGATTCACATATATTGTGGGGAGCCAACTCATATTAATTTGAGCCACATGATCTATGTTTAAGACATGGCCTTTCCATACTTAAGTAGAAATTAACAGTGGATAGAGCTCAAGTATAATAGGCGGAGACTAATATTAATGCGAGGACCATAAAAAATAAAGCATTTTTAAATAATAGCTTTCTGATGGGCAGATGTGATCAGCTTTTAAACAGGGGACATCTGTTTTAATATGGAACCAAGTAATCCAATGTAACAAATATAGCCTTTAAATTACAGATCATTCGATCTCATGATAGGTCAAATGTTATTATCGATCTGAAGTGATAAAAAAGATTTATAGTTTTCCTGGTCTTTGGAAAAATTCAATTACTATGTCATGCTTAATTTTCATTCTGAACTGCTATTATTGTACGAAGATATACTTTGCATTACGATGTGTGAAATCTGATAATATATTTTTTCAACATTTCACAACAACTAACTGCTGAAAATCATTAGTTTATGGTGAGCATATGCACACATTTTTTAGCATAATACACATTAATCCACGTTAATCACTGAACTGCAAAAATGGATAGGACCTTAAATCATTAGTCATGGGAGGAAAAAGTTCCCTTTGGCCTCTTAAAACGAAGTTCAGACAGAAACAAAAGTGTGCAAAAGCTCAACTCCAAATTAACACAGCTACCATGAATTTTTAATTGTTTTCTTAGTTCATATTGGAAACATTTATTCAACAACAATGCAATCACCGTGTTTTGTTTTCAATTATGATGACAAATCTAGTAAAATAATAACTCGCTTTAAAAGAATTCTAACACAAAATGTACGAATGACGCATTAGGCCGAACAGAAAGATCAAGAATAGGGTGAAGCCAATTGCTAGTGTTCCTGGAGCATTGGCATTACGGTTATTCAATCTGTTTGCTGCAATATTATGTAAACAGCATTTGTGTTTTTTAAATAAATCTTTGAATTTGGAAGATAAACCAGCTGTGTAGCAGCACCAAGAAACCTTTCCAAACTGCCAACCTGAATAATATTCAAGCCGTTTCACTCCATGCCATTAAAAATAAATGAGTCTACATATTGTTTAAAATCACACAATGGTATTGCAAACAATTTTCAGGTTGCGAATGCAACAATATCACATGCTGAGTTTAAACTATAGTTGCAACAAATACTACCAATGCAGAAGGTTGTTCCACAAGCAGTGCCTTTACTGTTGTTGCCGTACCAAGGTCCCCAAAGAATAGCCTTTCGGATGACACAAAATGCAGGCAGCATCTCGGGAGAGAAGGAATGGGTGACATTTCGGGTCGAGACCCTTCTTCAGACTGATGTCAGGGGAGGGGGCGGTACAAAGATAGGATGTAGTCGGAGACAGGAAGACTAGTGGGAGAACTGGAAAGGGGGAGAGGATAGAGAGGGACAGAAGGACTATCTGAAGTTAGAGAACTCATAGTTCTCATAGAACTCATAGAGAACTCTGGGGTGTAAACTGCCCAGGCGAAATATGATATGCTGTTCCTCCAATTTGCGCTGGGCCTCACTATGACAATGAAGGAGGCCCAGGACAGAGAGGTCTGATTGGAATGGGAGGGGGAGTTGAATTGCTGAGCCACAGGGAGATCAGGTTGGTTAAGGCAGACTGAGCGAAGGTGTTAGCCTTTGGGATGAGGTGGCATGCCACCAAATTCAGCAACAATCAATAGTTTCCGGGAATGACATGGGGAGATGTGAAGCGGGAGATAAAGAAGTTAAGAAATAAATAGGTTTTAGTTAGAGAACAACAAAAGAACATGACTTTGTTTTACACATGTTTTGAAGCACACTTCGTTCATTTCCTGTGGGCGCCCAGTGGCATCGGCCTAACGAGCTCTTCAAGCAGTTTTTTTTTCTCTGATCTGAGATGAAAACATTGCCAGAATTCACATGGCGCTGATCATTATAGCTTTGGAAAGAGCTGACAAAGGGTTTTGGAAGCAGGAATGAGACATAAATCAGGAATTTTTGCAAAACCAATTCAGCCAATCTACAATTTATGCTAATCTTAACAGAATGTCAAGTCCACAGACTGAAAAAGAGATATTCCATTTTTTTGTCTCCTTCATTCCTCGGAGAAACAACATGACTACAGATGTTAAGGGAAAAAATAACAAGGCAAAACTAGTAAAAGTGACAAGTGGCACAAACGGTGTCTTTTGAGTTGAAATTTTGAAAATTGCTTTTATCAAGTTTCCAAACGCAACAAAGCCAATTACTGTTCCTAATTTTTCCCGACCTCTCTTGTGCTAACAGTAAGATGCTTACAGGTAAGGGTAAGTTTTCAAAGGAAGGGATGGAAAAAAAATGTTAAAACTTTCAAGTGAAAAAGCCAGACCTCCACAACTGTGCTGCACACACATGGGTGAGTGAGACACGGAATAGGTAAGATTAGAAGGATTGACTGTTCCCTTCCATCTTAGGCAAAACAAACACAGATGTACAGCTGTTCTCTCAAGTAAAGCTGTATAATATATTTGTCATTTCTACAATAGTACAATGCAACTGATTTTAAAGAATCCCTAAGTGTGTCACATTCACCATAGCCTCTAGATGTATCAGTATAAATTTCATTATTGCCCATCAACTGATACAACTCACCAACACATGCTGCATTCTGTGGTGATAAATCTAGTACATTGTAGGCTGGATTTTTTCATAGCTTTGCTCGTTTGCAAACTTCCAAAACATACTGGGGATGGTAGTGTGGATATTTACAGATACCCATGCAGACACGTGGAGGCAGGTCACGCAGAGTAACAGCATGAGTGAGGATGAAGCTTATTTCCACCATTAGTAAAGAGTTGGTGATTGTTGTGATATAGCAAGGACTATTTTGTTATATCACAAGGATGACTTTATTTGCCCGCGTAGCAACATGTATATGTGGGAATGACGTAAATGGGCAAGGCACTCTGGTTCCAGGTGGCCGTGAAATAAACTGAGCCTTGATTTATGCTCGGCTTCAAACCCCTAAACATGTGTACTTGTGGTCATTCCAGAGTCATAACAACGGTATAACAGATATCGGACCACGAAGTACATGGTGGCAGTGGTGGGATCCACTGAACAAGAACATGACTGCAATCTGAAGAAGCTGTTGGAGATAGCGTCCCGGGAAGGACTAGCTTTCAACAGTGCAAAGTGCGTCGAGAAGGCTAAGTCTATCAACTTCTTCGGGACAGTCTATTCAGATACAGGCATCAGACCAGATCTTTGTAAGGTGAAGGACATTCACATGATGCCAACACCACAGGACAAGGAAGATCTGCAACGGTTCCTGGGGATGATGAATTTTTTATCGCCCTACATCCCAAACTATGCTGACCAGGCCGCCATCTTGAGGGATTTACTGATGAAAGATGTTCCATTCTTGTGGCAAGACCACTAGATGGCGTTCCGTAACCTGAAGAGCAGCATACAGGAGGAATCTGTCCTCCAGTACTATCGCCCAGATGCTCCTGTCACCCTCGAGGTAGATGCGTCATTGAAAGTAGGAGCATGCCTTTCGCAGCAAGGACGGCCTGTTGCGTATGCTTCGAAAGTTCTGTCTTCATGCCAGTCCAACTACTCTAATATTGAACGCGAGACTCTTGCCTTAGTCTTTGGAATCACAAGGTTTCATACGTACCTATTTGGGCGAGATTTTAAAGTGCTGACAGATCACAAGCCTCTTGTCTCTATCTGTGGCAAACCATTCACAAGTGCCCCATCAAGGGGTTGCTCATCAAGGTGCAAGGATACAACTTCACCATAGGGCACAGACCTGGGGCAGAGATGATCGTTGCTGACACTCTCAGCAGACTGCCCAATCCGCAGAAGACAGAGAGCATAGATCTTGATGTACATGTAGAGAGTATCTTCTTCGACAACTTCGGCAAACTAAAAAAAGAGGAGCTGCAGACAGAAACTTGTCGTGACCCTATACTGCACATGGTCATGTAGTATATTCATTCCGGATGGCCGGCGGCCATGCAGGAGATACCTGCTGACCTGCGGCCCCCTACTGGCCTTTTCGAGACGAATTGGGCATGTCAAATGGGGCCATATTCAAAGGACGGCAGGTAATCATTCCTGAGTCAATGAGACAGGATATCCTGCATCAACTTCATGTTGGCCACCAGCGCATCGAAAAGACAAGACTTCTAGCAAGACAAATGGTCTATTGGCCCAACATGAACCAACACATTGATGACCTTGTACGAAGGTGTAGTCAGTGCCCGAAGCACATGCCAGAGCAAACGAGGGAAACACTCACACCACATGAGATACCAGTCACACCATGGACCAAAATAGCAATGGATATTTTTGAACTTGACAACATACAATATCTTGTATGTAGATTACCATTGCAAGTTTCCGGTGGTGCATAAGCTGACAAGCACCACGAGTGCTATGGTTGCTAATATGGTGACTGCAACATTTGGCCTCCTCGGAGCACCGACGGAAATCATCTCCGACAACGGCCCACAATTTGTTGGAGAACCTTTCCAGTCCATGTGCAGGCAATGGGGAATCACCCATACGATATCCTCACCTAGGTACCCTCAGTTGAATGGACGGTGAGAGAATGGTACGAATGGTGAAATCCGTCATCAAGAAGTCCTTGACAACGGAACAGAGTGTAGCAGCAGCTTTACTCAACTTGTGTACTACGCCGACTGATTCCAAGTTACCGTCACCGGCAGAGATGATGTTTGGAAGACAGATTCGGACACCTCTACCCACTAACCTTGACACGCACAAGGCATACCAAGGGCAGAGGAACTTTGAGCGACTTGAAGAGCGTAAGCAGCGTATGACGGCTCATTTTGACAATTCGGTCAAGAGACAAGACTTGACACCATTACACATTGGACAGAAGGTCCGGGTTCTGGATCAGGCAACTCATGTCTGGATACCAGCAGAAGTGAGAATCATCTGTGACAAACCACAATCAAGGTCTTACATCATTGCAACGCCAAATGGAACTAGATTAAGATGGAATCGAGTGCAGATGATAGATGTTCCTCCACTGGAGAAACCAGGTTTTGGTCCCCACTGCGTCACTCCAGATAGCAACAGGACTGAGACCAAACATAAAGAGGAGGAACGACCGGCACATAATGCTGATGGAGAATACGTGACATGTTCAGGACGTGTTAGTAATAAACCTGCACGTTACTGTTGATAATCATTACTAGTGAAGAATTTTGGTGTTTATAAAAAGCAATTGTGTTTAGAGTTTTGTTTGTTAAACATATTTTATTTTATATAGGACAAGGGGGATGTTGTGATATAGCAAGGACTATTTTGTTATATCACAAGGATTACTTTGTTTGCCCTCGTAGCAACATGTACATATGAGAATGACGTAATATGGGCGGGCACTCTGGTTCCAGGTGGCCGTGAAATAAACTGAGCCTTGATTTATGTTCGGCTTCAAACCCCTAAACACGTGTACTTGTGGTCATTCCAGAGTCATAACAACGGTATAACAGATACCGGACCACAAAGTACAACAGTGATGATTACACATGGGGTGGCACAGTGGGTAGAGCTGCTGCCTCACCGCGGCAGAGACTCGGATTCGATCCTGACTTCTGGTGCTGTCTGTGTGGAGTTTGCAAGTTTTCCCTGTGACGTGAGGATTTCCTCACACATCCCAAAGACGTGCGGGTTAATTGGCCTCTGTAAATTGGCCCTTGTGTAGAAAGCGAATGAGGAAGTGGGATAAGATAGAACTAGTGTGAATGGCGATCTATGGTCGGCGTGGACTCGGTGGATCGAAGGGCCCGTTTCAATGCTGTATCTTTCAACCAATCAATCAAGCAGTGATATCAGTGATACCATAAAGGAGCTCAGTGCTCATTTTAACAGCCTATCATCCACACAATAATGGCACATATATCGTAGACATCCATTCCCACCCACCCACCCATCCTAACCCCATGGGAAACAATTCTTTACGACAAACAGATAGGTTCCTGATTGATTTCTCTCAGTCTTTCCAGATTTGGCATACGCTATCTCTCGGTTGCCAAACATTAACACACTTTCCATTCCCATACTGACCTTTCTGTCCTGGGCCTCCTCCATTGTCAGAGTGAGACCAAATGCAAACTGGAGGAACAGCACCTCATAGTTCACTTGGGCAGCTTACAACCTAGTGGCATGAATATCGATTTGTCTAACTGCTCCCCGTCCCTCTCCCATCCTAGTCGTATTCCTGGTTTCACGGTAATCCTGGTGAGTTTCACTGTCGGTATATCTCGTTATCATCTACGCAACAGCCAACAATGGACCAATGTGGACTCCACCTTTCCAGAGCAAACGAGGGAAACACTCACACCACATGAGATACCAGTCACACCATGGACCAAAATAGCAATGGATATTTTTGAACTTGACAACATACAATATCTTGTATGTAGATTACCATTGCAAGTTTCCGGTGGTGCATAAGCTGACAAGCACCACGAGTGCTATGGTTGCTAATATGGTGACTGCAACATTTGGCCTCCTCGGAGCACCGACGGAAATCATCTCCGACAACGGCCCACAATTTGTTGGAGAACCTTTCCAGTCCATGTGCAGGCAATGGGGAATCACCCATACGATATCCTCACCTAGGTACCCTCAGTCGAATGGACGGTGAGAGAATGGTACGAATGGTGAAATCCGTCATCAAGAAGTCCTTGACAACGGAACAGAGTGTAGCAGCAGCTTTACTCAAGTTGTGTACTACGCCGACTGATTCCAAGTTACCGTCACCGGCAGAGATGATGTTTGGAAGACAGATTCGGACACCTCTACCCACTAACCTTGACACGCACAAGGCATACCAAGGGCAGAGGAACTTTGAGCGACTTGAAGAGCGTAAGCAGCGTATGACGGCTCATTTTGACAATTCGGTCAAGAGACAAGACTTGACACCATTACACATTGGACAGAAGGTCCGGGTTCTGGATCAGGCAACTCATGTCTGGATACCAGCAGAAGTGAGAATCATCTGTGACGAACCACAATCAAGGTCTTACATCATTGCAACGCCAAATGGAACTAGATTAAGATGGAATCGAGTGCAGATGATAGATGTTCCTCCACTGGAGAAACCAGGTTTTGGTCCCCACTGCGTCACTCCAGATAGCAACAGGACTGAGACCAAACATAAAGAGGAGGAACGACCGGCACATAATGCTGATGGAGAATACGTGACATGTTCAGGACGTGTTAGTAATAAACCTGCACGTTACTGTTGATAATCATTACTAGTGAAGAATTTTGGTGTTTATAAAAAGCAATTGTGTTTAGAGTTTTGTTTGTTAAACATATTTTATTTTATATAGGACAAGGGGGATGTTGTGATATAGCAAGGACTATTTTGTTATATCACAAGGATTACTTTGTTTGCCCTCGTAGCAACATGTACATATGAGAATGACGTAATATGGGCGGGCACTCTGGTTCCAGGTGGCCGTGAAATAAACTGAGCCTTGATTTATGTTCGGCTTCAAACCCCTAAACACGTGTACTTGTGGTCATTCCAGAGTCATAACAACAGTATAACAGATACCGGACCACAAAGTACAACAGTGATGATTACACATGGGGTGGCACAGTGGGTAGAGCTGCTGCCTCACCGCGGCAGAGACTCGGATTCGATCCTGACTTCTGGTGCTGTCTGTGTGGAGTTTGCAAGTTTTCCCTGTGACGTGAGGATTTCCTCACACATCCCAAAGACGTGCGGGTTAATTGGCCTCTGTAAATTGGCCCTTGTGTAGGAAGCGAATGAGGAAGTGGGATAAGATAGAACTAGTGTGAATGGCGATCTATGGTCGGCGTGGACTCGGTGGATCGAAGGGCCCGTTTCAATGCTGTATCTTTCAACCAATCAATCAAGCAGTGATATCAGTGATACCATAAAGGAGCTCAGTGCTCATTTTAACAGCCTATCATCCACACAATAATGGCACATATATCGTAGACATCCATTCCCACCCACCCACCCATCCTAACCCCATGGGAAACAATTCTTTACGACAAACAGATTGGTTCCTGATTGATTTCTCTCAGTCTTTCCAGATTTGGCATACGCTATCTCTCGGTTGCCAAACATTAACACACTTTCCATTCCCATACTGACCTTTCTGTCCTGGGCCTCCTCCATTGTCAGAGTGAGACCAAATGCAAACTGGAGGAACAGCACCTCATAGTTCACTTGGGCAGCTTACAACCTAGTGGCATGAATATCGATTTGTCTAACTGCTCCCCGTCCCTCTCCCATCCTAGTCGTATTCCTGGTTTCACGGTAATCCTGGTGAGTTTCACTGTCGGTATATCTCGTTATCATCTACGCAACAGCCAACAATGGACCAATGTGGACTCCACCTTTCCTTGATCATCACTGCTTTTTGCATATCTTTTATTCATTTGTCAAGTCAAGTCTATTTGTCTCATACATATACAAGATGTGAAGTGAAATGAAAGTGGCAACGCCTGCGGATTCTGCTAAACTACAAAACACAATAGAAAAACAATTTCTTTTAACACAAAAAATAAATTAATACAGTAAATTAAATTAGTCCCTGGTGATATGAGAGTCAACAGTCCTGATGGCCTGTGGGAAGAAACTCCGTCTTTCACAGTGTGACAGCGGAGGCATTTGCCTGACCGTAGCAGCTAGAACAGTCCGTTGCTGGGGTGGTAGGGGTCCCCCATAATGTTGCTGGCTCTGAATCTGCACCTCCTGATGTATAGGTCCTGCAGGGGGGCGAGTGTAGTTCCCATAGTGCGTTCAGCCGAACGCACTACTCTCCGCAGAGCCTTCCTGTCCTGGGCAGAGCTGTTCCCAAACCAGATTGTGATATTCCCAGACAAGATGCTTTCTTCAGCCCCAGAGTAGAAGCACTGAAGGATCCTCAGAGAGACTCTAAATTTCCTCAACTGTCTGAGGTGGTAAAGGCACTGCCTTGCCTTACTCACCAGTACGGCAATGTGTGTTGTCCATGTCAGATCCTCTGTGATGTGGACTCCCAGGTATTTGAAGCTGCTCACCCTATCCACTGTAATCCCATTTATCTCCAATGGCGTGTACGTCCTCGGATGTTGAGCCCTTCTAAAGTCTACAATCAGCTCCTTAGTTTTAGTGACATTCAAGAGGAGGCTATTGTCCTGACACCAGAGTGCCAGATCAGCCACCTCCTCCCGGTAGGCCTTCTCATCATTATCGGAGATCAGGCCCACCACCACAGTGTCATCAGCAAACTTGATGATGGAGTTGAGCTGAACCTGGCCACACAGGGAGTACAGTAGGGGGCTAAGGACGCAACCCTGGGGGAATCCTGTGCTCAGGGTGAGGGGGGTAGAAGTATGTCTCCCCATCTTGACCACTTGGGGCCTGGCGGTGAGAAAGTCCAGGACCCAGGCACACAGGGGAGTGTTAAGTCCCAGTTTCAGCAGCTTCTCAGCAAGTCTGGTGGGGATTATTGTGTTGAAAGCTGAACTAAAATCAATGAACAGCATCCTCACATGGCCCCCCTTCTGGCTGTCAAGATGCGAGAGATATCTTTTATTTCACTTTCTCCTCACTCTCGGTCTGTGGAAGGGTCTTGATCCAAAACATCACCTACTACTTTACTCCAGAGATGCTGCCTGACCCGCGAAGTACCTCCAGCTTTTTGTGTCCATCTTCTTGTGCAAGTGTTTACCGTCTTTTGAAGTTCTTAGGCTGTTTGGGTCTGCAGGAAAGTTGAAGGGTTTTGCCCTGGATTTGAGGCTTGTGCACAAACCAGCTACACTCTGACACAGGTGTAGCAGTCAGCATTTCTCTGAGTAAAACCAGGAGAATGAGCAGTGGTGACTGAGAACAGGCCATGTAGTGATGAAGGAAGGTGGAGGACAGGCAGCATTACAGCATAGCCACACAGGATATTGAGAACAATCGGTTCAGCTGAACATCAACAGAGAATACTTCACATGACCCCACTTCAGTGCAGGTGATCTCACAGTAATGTGCTACCTGCAATGCTCACTCTTATTAATTAACATGAAGTGGTGCAAGACTCTCACAATTCTGGTCCTTTTTTCAGGTATGCAGCTAGTCAATAACCAGCTTACACAAGCAATATGTGGTATTTCAGTCCATTAGAAGGCTTTACAAAGTTGGCATGCTGCCTGGTTCACAGAAACCGGCCCTCGTAATGCCCCATTTTGATGCTTGTTCCTACTTCCAGGGCTATCCAATTTAGTCCTTATTGACTGAAAGGTTCTCAACAACCAATCGCACAATAATTAGGTTGGATACAGTGAGACAACGGGTAACATCTATAAACATGAATGAGTTGATTTAATGCCTTTGATAATTACTATGCAGGTCAATTTAGAGCAAAGGGCCAAAAGCAAAGTTGCTCTAGATCACTATTGTGATTTATTGGTCACTCAAACTTGCTGCAGGTGAATGCAACATATTATTTCAGCAATTTTTATCCATTTTTACCCATTTCTTCAGTGGCAGCACAAAGCTAAGCTTTCAAGATAAGGAAGGGAATAATTAGTCTTAGTCATAAAATCATCCAGCACGGAAATAGATGTCACATCTAAGCTAGTCCCATTTGCTCATATTTGACCCATATCCCTCTCAATATTTCCTACGCGTGTACCTGTCAAATGTCTTTGCGATGTTGTTATAGTATCTGCCTCAATCAATCACCTCCTCTGGCAGCTTGTTCCATATACCCACCATCCTCTGTGTGAAAAAGCTGCACCTCAGGTTCTATTAAAACTTTCCCCTCTCCCCACCTTAAACAGTGGTGCACTGATGAATGTTATTTTTGTTATTATGCTAACTGTTTTGCAGAAAATCCAATAAGTACACTTAGTAGATGTAATAAGTACAAGCAGCTGTGAGGTGTTGTGCTTTGGGAGGTCAAATGTAAGGGGAAAATATACCATTAATGACATGATTCCAAACAGTATTGATGCAAATTGGGATCTTGGGGTCAATAGGCAATAGACAATAGGTGCAGGAGTAGGCCATTCGGCCCTTCGAGCCAGCACCACCATTCAATGTGATCATGGCTGATCATTCTCAATCAGTACCCCGTTCCTGCCTTCTCCCCCTACCCCCTGACTCCGCTATCTTTAAGAGCTCTATCTAAATTTTTAGTTCTCTCTTGAATGCATTCAGAGACTTGGCCTCCATTGCCTTCTGAGGCAGAGAATTCCACTCTCTGACTGAAAACGTTTGGTGACCCTGGACTTAGTTAACCTGGTGACCCTGCGCTGCATTCCCTCAATAGCAAGAATGTCCTTCCTCAAATTCAGAGACCTAAACTGCACACAATACTTCAGGTGTGGTCTCACCGGGGCTCTGTGCAACTGCAAGAGGATCTCCTTGCTCCTGCATTCAAATCCTCTTGCTATGAAGGCCAACATGCCATTTGCTTTCTTCACTGCCTGCTGTGATGAAGGGTCACGACCAGAAACCTATCCATGTTAACATAGAGGCATCGAAAAAAGGTGCAGGAGTAGGCCATTCGGCTCTTGGAGTCGACCATTCGGCCCTGTAGATGTTCTTCAGATATGCTGCCTGGCCCACTGAGTCACTCCAGTACCTAGTGTCTTTCTTTGATATAAACCAGCATCTGCAGTTCTTTGTTAAGGCATATTGTATACTTGCTTTCACAAGTTGAGGCATTGAGGGTAAGTGTCAGGAAGTCAATACACAGCTTTATGAGACTGGTTAAACTGCAATTAGAGTATTGTGTGCAATTCTGGACACGTCTTTAAAGGAAAGATGGAGGCTTTGGAAAGGGTGCAGAGGAGATTAACCAGAATGATGCTGGATTAGTGGATATTAGCTACAGGGAGAGGTTGCACAGACTTGGACTCAAATGCCGAAGGGTGCAGGGAGACTTGATGGAAGTATATGAAATTATGAGAGACATAGACAGGATTGACAGTCAGTACCTTTTTCCCAGATAGAAAAATGAAATACTAGAAGGCAATAAAAATGAAATACTAAGGCGAGAGAGGAAAAGTTTAAAGGAGATGTGCTGGGCAAGTTTTTAAAAAAAATCAGAGATGGTGAGTGCCTAGAACGTGCTGCAGGGGGTAGTGGTGGAGCCAGATATATATATATATCTATATATATGATAGTGGCATTTAGGTGGCTTTTGGATAGGTATATCGTTATGTGGGGAATGGTGGAATATGGATAAGATGCGGGCAGATAAGAGTTGCTCTTGGCATTGTGTTTGGCACAGACATAGTAGGCCAAAGGGCCTGTTCCTGTGCTTTGCTGTTCTATGTTCTACACTTCTTTATTCTGTCTCTATTTTAAAAGTGAAAATGTCAGTGTCATGCTGTAGCACTATAAATGGAATTGTTGATAATAGAGGGAAGATCTTGCACATTGGTACCTCACTCAGTGTTCAGGATACACTGCCTAGAACCAGTGCACTAATGAAGTCAACAGTAAAAGTTGTCACAATGGTGTTAGCGAGAGAGTGATGTGCTCCTCACTGCCGCTGGGCCAGTAACTTGCCATGTCAGCCAGCCCTCCCCCACTGATACCCTGGATGCCACAAATCCAGCAATGAACCGGCCATGGCTCAGTGTGGAGTGACTGCCCTTGTCAGGTGGGTTGTCAGATGAGTGGGGAGCAGAGATGTGACTGCTCAGTGCTGAGGGGTGAGTTTCAGGATTACATCCAGTCTGGCACAGAGAGTGGATTGAGACCGGCAGTATCTGCTCCTAATGCTAATAGAAATCTGCATCCAACAGCCCACCAGCATGGAGGTTTCTCCCTAGTAATGTGCATGCCAAACTATAGCGACGAGAGACAGCAGCTTCCACTACATCCAACAGATGGTGTGAGAGGGTCAGGAGGATCCAACTGCTAATCTCCAGCATGGCACACACTCCACATCCGCAAGGTTGTAGCCCTGAGCTAGACATCCGCACAGCTTGGCCCATGAGGCCAATACCAGTCCCCTCAGGCTAACTCCGCACCAAATGGCGGGCAATGCACTGAACTACTTGGGAAACACCGGCAGAGGGCAGGTATTCCCACCAGAATGCCAAGCAATGAGCAATACTTATCTGTGAGAGTTGAGGCTGTAAGACCAAGAGCACTATAACAAATCTATGACGATACAAGACACTGCAGATTATGGAGTCTGGAACAAAAATAAACAAACTGCTGGAGGAACTCAATGGGTCAGGCAGTATCTGTGGAGGGAAATCTGTGCAAAGTTTCAGATTGAGACCCTTCATTTGGACTACCAAATCCAAACTCTGCAGGGCAGGTCTACACGGGCTTTCAGTGTACCGTACAGAAAAACATTTCCAAACTAGTAGCAATAAAGTAAGCTCTAAATCAATGACAAACTTGTCTTCCTTTTCAGAAATCTTCACATTTCATAGATCAAGCAACAGGACTGAAACTTGCACTTAACTTTGTCACAGTCTGCCATGCCCGAGATTCATGACTCACGAAGCAGCACAAGCCACTGACAACTGTCAAAATGCTCCATGCACTTCCAGTTAGATTTCAATAAATGAGTAAGAATTTGCAACCTGAAATTCTCGGCAGAGCTGGCAAGCGCAGCAGTCCAGACACTTGCTTCAGAGACCTACTGCAGGCCTGCCACTGAATGACAGCTGGAACTGTCAGCCCTGCAAGTCTCATCAGTCTGGCTGCGTCATCAGCCTAAGGGGGGACAGACGGGTTTGAGAAAAGTGTTCAAAAATAGGCTTTAGCTGAGTCGCTGTGCCACATGCAATTCTACATCAGTTGACAATCTGCAAGAGTTTGGGGATGCTGTCGAAGGGGGTGAAGGCCAGGGACTGCAGGGATAAAGCATTCCTGGGTCTGGCCCCAATGAACTCAATGCATTCTAAACCCACTTCGAAGGTATTTATTCACAAAATGCTGGAGTAACTCAGCAGGTCAGGCAGCATCTCGGGAGAGAAGAAATGGGTGACGTTTTGGGTCGAGACCCTTCTTCAGACTGATGTCAGGGGGGCGGGACAAAGGAAGGATATAGGTGGAGACAGGAAGATAGAGGGAGATCTGGGAAGGAGGAGGGGAAGAGAGAGACAGAGGAACTATCTAAAGTTGGAGAAGTCGATGTTCATACCACTGGGCTGCAAGCTGCCCAGGCGAAATATGAGGTGCTGCTCCTCCAATTTCCGGTGGGCCTCACTATGGCACTGGAGGAGGCCCATGACAGAAAGGTCAGACTGGGAATGGGAGGAGGAGTTGAAGTGCTCGGCCACCGGGAGATCAGTTTGGTCAATGCGGACCGAGCGCAGGTGTTGAGCGAAGCGATCGCCGAGCCTGCGCTTGGTTTCGCCGATGTAAATAAGTTGACATCTAGAGCAGCGGATGCAATATATGAGGTTGGAGGAGGTGCAGGTGAACCTTTGTCTCACCTGGAAAGACTGTTTGGGTCCTTGGATGGAGTTGAGGGGGGAGGTAAAGGGCCAGGTGTTGCATCTCGTGTGGTTGCAGGGGAAAGTGCCCGGGGATGGGGTGGTTTGGGTAGGAAGGGACGAGTGGACCAGGGAGTTACGGAGGGAACGGTCTCTGCGGAATGCAGAGAGGGGAGGGGATGGGAAGATATGGCCAGTGGTGGGGTCCCGTTGTAGATGATGGAAATGTTGGCGGATGATTTGTTGGATCCGCTGGCTGGTGGGGTGGAAGGTGAGAACGAGGGGGATTCTGTCCTTGTTGCGAGTGGGGGGAGGGGGAGCAAGAGTGGAGCTGCGGGATGTAGAAGAGACCCTAGTGAGAGCCTCATCTATAATGGAAGCCCTGTTTCCTGAAGAATGAGGACATCTCTGATGCCCAAGTGTGAAACACCTCATCCCGGGCGCAGATGCGGCATAGACAGAGGAATTGGGAGTAGGGGATAGACTTTTTGCAGGGGACCGGGTGGGAAAAAGTGTAGTCCAGATAGCTGTGCGAGTCAGTGGGTTTATAGTAAATGTCCGTCACTAGTCTGTCTCCTGTGATGGAGATGGTGAGGTCCAGAAACGGGAGGGAGATGTCGGAGATAGTCCAGGTATATTTAAGGGCAGGATGGAAATTGGAGGTGAAGTGTATGATTTCAGTGAGTTCAGCATGGGTACAAGAGGTAGAACCAATGCAGTCGTCGATGTAGCGGAGGTAGAGTTCGGGGATGTGGCCGGTGTACACCCGGAACAGGGATTGTTCGACGTACCCGACAAAGAGGCAGGCGTAGCTAGGGCCCATGCGAGTGCCCATAGCTACGCCTCTGGTTTGGAGGAAGTGGGAGGAGTCAAAGGAGAAGTTGTTGAGGGTAAGAACCAGCTCTGCTAGGCGGAGGAGAGTGTTGGTAGATGGGGATTGGCTCGTTCTAAGGTCGAGGAAGAAATGGAGGGCTACGAGACCATCCTTGTGGGGGATGGAAGTGTAGAGTGACTGGACATCCATGGTAAAGATGAGGGAGTGGGGGCCTGGGAACCGGAAGTTATCGAGGAGATGGAGAGCGTGCGAGGTGTCTTGGACGTAGGTGGGGAGGGATTTAACCAGGGGGGATAGGATGGAGTCGAGGTAGGTGGAAATAAGTTCGGTGGGACATGAGCAGGCAGAGACAATGGGTCTGCCGGGACAGTTCTGTTTATGGATTTTGGGTAGGAGGTAGAATCGGGCCGTGCGGGGCTGGGGAACTATGAGTTTGGAGGCATTGGAGGGTAGATCGCCGGAGATGGTGAGGTCCGTGATGGTGCTGATGATAAAGGAACGTCACGTTCGCCTGTACCAACAGTTCCTGTGCCAGATGCAAGATCGGCTTTCCCGAGACTGGTCCAGATGGAGTCACCGGCAACATACTCGGGACCTGTGCCAATCAGCTGGCAGAGGTATTCAGACATCTCTCACTACTCTATTCTGACATCCCCACTTGCTTTAAGACAAAACCCTGGGACCTTCCACCGCCCAGCGGGGGTTTCAAAGGTCAGGAGCTTCGATCGCCTCGAAGCAGCAGTTTGAGTGCCTGACCACGGGAGAAGAACAGAGGAGGAGATAAGACTTTTCTTTGCCTTCCATCACAGTGAGGGTGTGCCTGGAGGGATCACTGTGATGGTTGTCTGTGTTAAACTTATATAATTGTGTGTCTTGTGTTCTTTGTTTATGACTGCATGGTAACGACAATTTCATTCAAATCTATTTTTGAATGACAATAAAAGCAATTTGAATTTGAATTTGAATATCATCCCAGTGTCAAAGAAAAGTAAGGTAGTAAGGCTTAACGACTACCGTCCAGTGGCTCTGATATCCACCATCATGAAGTTCTTTGAGAGACAGATGATGGCTCACATTAACTCCAGCCTCCCAGCCAGCTTTGATTCACTGCAGTTTGCTTACTGTCACAACAGGTCCACAGCACACACCAACTCCCTGGCCCTAAACTCACCTCTGGAACACCTAGACAACAAGGACTCCTACATTAGACTCCTACATATGAACACCTAAATTCCTGGACTTGGGAGTCAGCACCTTCCTCTGCCACACTTGATCCTCAACGTTCTGACCCACAGACAACAATCAGTGAGGATAGGTGTCAACACCTCCTCCACTATAACTCTCACCACCAGTGCCCCCACAAGCATGCATTTTCAGTCCACTACCATACTCCTTGCACACCTTTGATGGTATGGCCAAATTCGACTAACTCCATCCACAGGTTTTCAGATGATATCATCGTATCACAATCAACGATGAGAAAGGGAACAGGAAGGAGATAGAGAACGTATTCATCTGATGTCAGGACATCAACCTCTCCCTCCATGCTAGTTATTGACGTGAGGAAACACGGTGGAGAACATGCCCCAATCAGCATCAGTGGTGCTGAAGTGGAAATTGGTTGAATGCTTCAAGTTCCTTAATGTAACTATTATGTGATATGTCGTGGACACACCACATTGAAGATGCAGCCAAGATGGCAAACCAACACCTCTTTTCCCTCAGGAGTATATTCGGCATGTGTACAGTTATTCTTACAAACCTCTGCAGAAGAACCATAGAAAACATTGTTGGGTTGCATCACAATTTATCCGGGTGTGTCATGGCCTTCGGATCCCGCCGCGAAGGGCGTTTAGGCGCGGTGGAGACGCGGTGGATCGAGGCAACGACATGCTGATCGCCATCTGCCATCGGAAGAATGTTCAGCGCGTCCAGGGTCAGCTGACGGGCCATCCATAGTTCATCGGCACGCTCGCCCGCCGCCTGCATGGCGGTGAACGGGTTGCTCGTGAGCTGCTGGCGGAGATCCGACTGCAGCTGCTGCAGGTAAGTGTGCTTAAATAAAAAGCAGGGCTCGTGGTCGCCCATAAGGGCCAGCATATCGCCCAGCAGGGCCGACGGGCGGCGGTCACCCAGGCCAGTCATCCGTAAGATCTGGGTCGCCCGCCCGGCCTCGCTGAGGCTGAACTTCTGTAGGAGAAGGGCCTTGAGGCCCTCATACTTATTAGCCGCCGGGGGGGGCGCAGAGGAAAGGTCTGACCCGTCGCGCGGTGGCCTGGTCGAGGGCGCTGATAATGTTAAAGTATTTGGTTGCATCGGCTGTCACTCCCCGCAGTGCAAACTGCGCCTCGGCCTGGCCAAACCAGAAATCAGGCTCGTCGGTCCAAAGGGGAGGCAGCTTCAAAGCCACGGCGTGGAGAGCGGCGCGGTCGGCAGGGTCCACGGGGTGGGGTCCGGCAGGGTCCAGAGGCGGCTGACCGACAGGGTCCAGGGGGTGGGGTCCGGCAGGGTCCAGAGGTGGTTGACCGGCAGGGTCCAGGGGCAGTTGACCGGGTAGTGCGGGTTGAGGAGCGTTCGGGTCCATCGCGACTAGCGAGGAAATGTCGAGGGTCACCAGTGTAGTGGGTCTGGACGCAGTCGGAATAAGGGAAGACGCCAGGTAAGTATTAACAGTAATTTAACAGCAACAGAACATCCACTCTCTCTTCAGTCTAACGCACGAGTTCTCTAACTAGCCACTTCGGGCAAACCCCGTAGCACTAGTCCCTCCCCCAGCCCTGTCCAACCTGTGCCGAGGGGGATGATCCAGGGAGTGGCCTAATCCCCGGGCACCGCCACAATATTGCAATATTGCTTAATATTGGTGGTAACATTGACTGCTGCCTAAATGGAAAAAAAAGAACTATGGTTTGCAATACTAGGTTCATGGAAGTATACATTTCCAAATGGTCTGCTCTGATGCGAGTCAAGCATCTTGCTGTAGGAAACATTCATGCCCTTCACACTTCTGTTCTCAATTACAAAGATATCACATATAATTGAGTTTTTGAAAGATATGAAATAATAATACAATTGTTTCTTTTATTAAAACAGTACATTTGAACATTCACTCATCATGCATCTAGACTTGTTTCGAATCTCATATGATTGCTATAAAGTCAATTAACATTTGATCAGGCAGAGCGAACAGGTCTGACATCAATACTTTAACCTACTGGTTCCACTGAGCTCTTTGCTTTCAAAATCTGCAGACATACCAACCCTTCCTTAATTAGCAGTAACTGGCCTTCGCACTGACTGAGTCTCACTCTCCACCTGTTTCTAAATACACTCATTATTGCAGATGCATATTTCCACTTCCTCTTCATTACCAAGACCCTTCCATCTGTCTTTTCCACAAAAAAAAGATTCCCCTTAAAATTTGCAAGACTATATGAACATCATAATTATGAATGAACAGCATATACTTTTATGACACTAATAACGAATAGCTACAGGGGTGTAAAATTTGAACTGCTCAAAGAAATGAGCATATGACATTCAAATCATATTATCTAATCCTTCCATAATGTGTAATGTCCCAAACCAGAGAGCTAGGTTTACACTAAGCAGATTAATAATATTTAATGGAGCCATGGAAGCAGACTATTTCCTAACATTTTGCAGCACTAGTATGACATGCCAGAGGGGGAAGATGATAACCTGTAATTAAATGTTTCCAAGGTTAGGTCCAAACATAATTAAACGTTTCATTGAGTATCTCAACTACTGGCTGATGTCACATGTCAACAGGTCAATCAAAACCCAGTCTAAAATTAATTTATTGAGCTTTGAAAGCAATGAACAAGACCTATTTATTATGAGTAATAATATTCTTGTGTCAATATTATGTAATAAAAACATCAAGCTAGTCATACTTGGACACTAACTCAAAGTTTAGCCTATTCTGTAAGCCAATAAATAAAAATGAAAATGATGTTTAATGTAAGAATATAAAACCTTTACTCACAAACTAATTTCTTTAATACTGCTATAAATTGTATATCTAGCCGATGGAAATCGGAGCGTCTTTGCCTCTCAGCAAGTGTACTCTGTCAGCACATCAGGTCAAGTGACCCAATTCCAATTTTGTTTTTTAAATGCATTAGAACGGATTACAACAACTTGACTCCCAAAAGCTGTACAGCCCCAAAAAGACCCTTTGGAATCAAAAGCAAAAACACACACAAATTCATTAACAACAGCTCAGTGTTCAACACTATCATTCCTCCAAACTCATCACAAAGCTCTAAGTCCTGGGCCTCTGGGCCACTTTTGCATCTGGATCCTTGACTTTCTCAGTGCAGAGCCAGGATGTTTTGGCACTAGAAATCTCTGAAATAGGCAGGCAAATAGGCATAATAAAATGACAAAAAAGGCATTTATTGACAAAAAAGGCATAAAAAGGCATGTATTTCGACCACCAAAATATGGTTAAAAATGATAATATAAAGATATACTACATTAAATGACCAAAGTTGCCTGGTTGCACATGATTACTAGCATTTTTTTCAAATTATCTGGTGTTAAACTATGCCGCCTGTCAGACAGAATATGCTTCAGTTGTGAAAAACTTATTTCTACCCCAGCTGATGTCACTGGTGCATACCCGAAACAAGCTACAGACTATATTCATGTCGATATCTTGTGCAATAACAACTACCTTAGAGAACTTTAGCTATGTTTTGTATTTCTTCGAGATCTTTGGTAACCTAAAATCACTCTCTCACATTTTCCTTATATGTCTTTACCTACATCGCCAGGAAATGTACGAATATCGTGAGTTACTTTGTTGTAAACCTGCAAGTTATTCACTAATGTTTCGTCACGTTTCTCAAGAGAAGTGATAGCTTGTGGGAAGTTTGCAAAATTGGAAGCAATAAACACAAGATCGCGGCGGAGGGACTTTTTCTGCATGATCTCACTGACGATCCTGACTGCAGCAGATTCTTCTTCTTCAAAACAGTTGACAATTTCTTTTATCTTTTCAAAATTTGCAGCATAGTAGAGTACAGCAGAGAGCCATGTACAGTCAGTCAAAATGGGCTGCTGAGGTAGCGGAATCTCAGGTGCCATTTCCTTGAACAACTGCACACATGACAGTGCTTTGAGGTAGATTTTCTTGACATTGGAAACTAGGCGATCGACATTTGGAAACAAGGTACGTATGTGCTCGGCAATTCTATGGCGTCCGTGAGCTAAGCATGTCAAATGCAACATTTTGGGGAATAAAGCTTTCAAAGCACATAGAAACATAGAAAATAGGTGCAGGTGGAGGCCATTCAGCCCTTCGAGCCAGCACCGCCATTCATTGTGATCATAACCCGTACCTGCCTTCTCCCCATATCCCTTGATTCCACTAGCCCCCAGAGCTCTTTCTAACTCTCTCTTAAATCCATCCAGTGATTTGGCCTCCACTGCCCTCTGTGGCAGAGAATTCCACAAATTCACAACTCTCTGGGTGAAAAAGTTCCTTCTTACCTCAGTTTTAAATGGCCTCCCGTTTATTCCAAGACTGTGGCCCCTGGTTGTGGACTCCCGCAACATTGGGAACATTTTTCTTGCATCTAGCTTGTCCAGCCCTTTTATAATTTTATATGTTTCTATAAGATCCCCTCTCATCCTTCTAAACTCCAGTGAATACAAGCCTAGTCTTTTCAATCTTTCCTCATATGACAGTCCCGCCATCCCAGGGATCAATGTCATGAACCTACGCTGCACTGCCTCAATAGCAGGATGTCCTTCCTCAAATTAGGAGACCAAAACTGCACACAATACTCCAGATGTGGTCTCACCAGGGCCCTATACAACTGCAGAAGAACCTCTTTACCCCTATACTGAAATCCTCTCGTTATGAAGGCCATCATGCCATTAGCTTTCTTCACTGCCTGCTGTACCTGCACGCCAACTTTCAGTGACTGGTGTACAAGGACACCCAGGTCTTGCTGCACTTCCCCCTACCTAACCTGACACCATTGAGATAATAATCTGCCTCCTTGTTTTTGCCGCCAAAGTGGATAACCTCACATTTATCTATATTATACTGCATCTGCCACGCATCTGCCCATTCACTCAATCTGTCCAGGTCACCCTGCAACCTCCTAACATCCTCTTCGCAGTTCACACTGCCACCCAGCTTTGTGTCATCCGCAAACTTGCTAGTGTTGCTTCTAATTCCCTCTTCCAAATCATTAATATATATGGTAAACAGTTGCGGCCCCAACACCGAGCGTTGCGGCACTCCACTCACCACTGCCTGCCATTCTGAAAAGGACCCGTTTACTCCTACTCTTTGCTTCTTGTCTGCCAACCGATTCTCTATCCATGTCAACACCTTACCCCCAATACCATGTGCTCTAATTTTGCTCACCAATCTCCCGTGTGGGACCATATCAAAGGCTTTCTGAAAGTCTAGATACGCTACATCCACTGGCTCCCCTTCATCCATTTTACTTGTCACATCCTCAAAAAATTCCAGAAGATTAGTCAAGCATGATTTCCCTTTCATAAATCCATGCTGACTTGGACTTATCCTTTTACTGCTATCCAGATGCACCGTTATTACCTCTTTAATAATTGACTCCAACATCTTTCCCACCACCGAAGTCAGGCTAACTGGTCTGTAATTCCCCGTTTTCTCTCTCGCTCCTTTCTTGAATAGTGGGATAACATTAGCTATCCTCCAATCCACAGGAACTGATCCTGAATCTATTGAACATTGGAAAATGATCACCAATGCGTCCACTATTTCTATTGCCACCTCCCTGAGTACCCTGGGATGCAGACCATCAGGCCCAGGGGATTTATCAACCTTCAGTCCCATTAGTCTACCCAATACTATTTCTTGCCTAATGCAAATTTCTTTCAGTTCCTCTACCCCCCTAGATCCTCTGTCCTCTAGTACATCTGGGAGATTGTTTGTGTCTTCCTTAGTGAAGACAGATCCGAAGTATCTGGTCAACTCTTCTGCCATTTCCTTGTTACCCATAATAATTGCACCCATGTCTGCCTTCAAAGGACCCACATTTGACTTTGCTACTCTTTTTCTCTTTAGATTTAGATTTAGAGATACAGCGCAGAAACAGGCCCTTCGGCCCACCGAGTCCGCGCTGCCCAGCGATCCCCGCACATTAACACTATCCTACACACAAGGGACAATTTTTACATTTATCCTGTCAATTAACCTACATACCTGTACGTCTTTGGAGTGTGGGAGGAAACCGAAGACCTCGGAGAAAACCCACGCAGGTCACGGGGAGAACGTACAAACTCCGTACAGACGGCGCCCGTAGTCAGGATTGAACCTGAGTCTCCGGCGCTGCATTCGCTGTAAGGCAGCAACTCTACCGCTGCGCCACTGTGCCGCCCATCTTAAGGTATCTAAAGAAGCTTTTACTGTCCTTCTTTATATTCTTGGCCAGCTTCCCCTCGTACTTCATCTTTTCAGCCCGTATTGCCCATTTTGTTACCTTCGGTTGTCTTATGAAAGTTTCCCAATCCTCTGGCTTCCCGCTACTCTTTGCTGTGTTATACATCTTTTCTTTTAGTTTTGTTCTATCCCTAACTTCCCTTGTCAGCCACGGTTGCCTCCTACTCCCCTTAGAATCTTTCTTCCTCTTTGGAATGAAATGATCCTGTGTCTTCCGGATTATGCCCAGAAATTCCTGCCATTGCTGTTCCACCATCATTCCTGCTAGGATCCCTTTCCAGTCGACCCTGGCCAGATCCTCTCTCATGCCTTCATAGTCCCCTTTGTTCAACTGCAACACTGACACTTCCGATTTAACCTTCTTCCTCTCAAATTGCAGATTAAAACTAATCATGTTATGATCACTACCTCCAAGCGGTTCCTTTACCTCGAGTTCTCTTTATCAAATCTGGTTAATTGCACAACACTAAATCCAGAATTGCCTTTTCTCTGGTAGGCTCCATTACAAGCTGTTCTCAGAATCCATCTCGGAGGCACTCTACAAACTCTCTTTCTTGGGGTCCAGAACCAACCTGATTTTCCCAGTCTACCTGCATATTGAAATCCCCCATCACCACAATGGTACCTTTGTTACATGCCAGTTTTACCTCCTGCTGCACCCTATATCCGGGCTACTATTTGGGGGTCTGTAGATAACACCAATTAGTGTCTTCTTACCTTTACAATTCCCCAACTCTATCCACAGTGACTCGACCTCGTCAGTCCCAATGTCACCCCTCGTAAGGGACTGAATTTTGTCCCTCACCAGCAGAGCTGCCCCACCGCCTCTGCCCACCTGCCTGTCCTTTCTATAGGATGTATAACCCTGAATATTAAGTTCCCAGGCACGATCCTCCTGCAGCCACGTCTCTGTAATCCCCACAATGTCATATCTACCAACCTCTAACTGAGCCTCAAGCTCATCTACTTTACTTCTTATACTTTGCTCATTCATATTCAATACTTTTATTTCCTTACGAGCAGCTTTTTTTCATGTACGGAGCTGCATCAGTCACAAATAAAAGACCATTCTCGTATTTTATACCTTCAGGCCAAAGTACAGCAAGTGAAGATGTAAACAACTGAGCAATAGTTGAGCTGTTTGACTACTCCAATACTTCTGATGTCAACAAATACTCCTTTGATGGTTGATCTGCCTCCAGTGTACCGACGACCACATTGGCAACATATCTCCCCACAGCATCGGTTGTCTCGTCTATTGAGATCCATATTTTGTTGCATGCAACTTCATCTCTAATTTTCTGCACAACAATGATGAAGTTGCTGTCAACATAATTTTTCCATAATGATGACTTGCTCGGTATATGTTCCTCTGTGTAATTCTCTAAAAAACCTCAGAGAGATTTGTTTTCCAATTTCCACAGTGGAATTCCAGCACCCATGAATGCCTTGCACAGATCACTTGAAAACTCAGATTTGCGACTGGAGCCAGCAGTAAATGTAGTGAGGGGACAAGCTTGTGTATTTCCCGCCTTCAGTTTCTCTACAGCCAACTTGTGTTTAGCTGTCTATACATGCTGGGAAACAAAATATTTCTTCTCATGATTCACTGCTTTCTCACATGCGTTGCAAGACAGCACACAGTTGTCTGTGAAGAATATATCACTCCCTTACACTCTCACCAAATCGTTCAGTTTTTTACAAGGCGTTGACTTGACTTTAGGCATTTTGACGCTTGCAGAGGTAGATCCTACAGGAGCAGGGATACAGACCTCTACAGGCAGGCCAAGTACAAGCTGAGAAGAGGAATCAGAGCTGCCAAGGAAAGGTACTCTGAGAAGTTGAGGAGCAAGTTCTCAACTAATGACTCCTCCTGAGTTTGGAAGGGCATGCAAGAAATCACCAGCTACAAGACGAACCCCCCCCCGCTCCTTGGACAATCGTCAGCTGACCAACGACCTGAACGAGTCCAACTGCAGGTTCGATAAACAGAAACTTAACCCTGGTATCTGCTCCTCCTCTCCCCAACCAACACGTCACACCTACTCACAGCCTGACTCCAGTTTGAAAAGACTGGACCCTTCCCCACCCACCCCTCTCCAATCACCACTTAACACCCACTTACAGCCTGACTGCAAAAGACCAGGGTCTCGTCCACTACCCACGAATGAACGACTGACGGTGGTGCCCCCAGTTTCGCCCCGGTGGTGGAAATTTTCTTGTAAGTTACGTTAACATGGCAAAAAAAGGCTGATTTAGGCACTCGATTGTGACAAAGGCAGTATCTTGCTGAAATCATCAAAAAGGCAGGAAAAGGCACTAAATCCTGGCTCTAGCGATCACATTGACATCAACACAGGTGCACCACAAGGCTACACACGTGCCCCCAGCTCTATTCTTTTCACACCCATGACAGACTGGCTAAGCACAGTTCCAAAGCCATCTATAAATTCGCCAATGCCACCCTTGGTTGGACAAGGGCTGGACAAGCTAGATGCAAGAATCTGATATCAGTCTGAAGAAGGGTCTCGACCCGAAACTTCACCCATTCCTTCTCTCCAGAGATGCTGCCTGACCCGTTGAGTTACTCCAGCATTTTGTGATATATATGTATATATATATATATATATATATATATATATATATATATATATATATGTGTATATATATATATGTGTGTGTGTGTGTGCGTGAAATATATATTTAAACGGGTATGTACAGTGTATATATATATACATATATACATACACATATGAGGGACAAAGGTTTAGGGGTAACATGAGGGGGAACTTCTTTACTCAGAGGGTTGTGGCTGTATGGAATGGGCTTCCGGTGGAAGTGGTGGAGGCTGGCTCGATTTTATTATTTAAGAGTAAATTGGATAGGTATATGGATAGGAGGGGATTGCAGGGTTATGGTCTGAGTGCAGGTAGATGAGACTAGGTCAGGGAGAATGGTCGGCGTGGACTGGCAGGGCCGGACAGGCCTGTTTCCATGCTGTAGTTGTTATATGTTATATGTTATATGTTATATATATATACAGTATATGTGTGTGTGTACTTGTGGGTAAGTGTATGTATACACACTGAACTTTTTTTTCTTTCTCGTTTATCATATTGTTTACAGTGTACTATGTTTACATATTCTGTTGTGCTGCAAGTAAGAATTTCATTGTTCTATCTGGGACACCACATAAAATACTCCTGACTCTTGACAAAACCAGGCAAGTGCCATCACCTCTCTTCTACACCCGCCCCCCCCCCCCCCCCCCCCCCAGTCTGCAATCAGTCTGAAGAAGGGTCCTGACCCAAAACCTCACTTATTCTTGTCCTCCAGAGATGTTGCCAGATCCACTAAGTTACTCTAGCACTTTGTCTTTTTTTTTTGTAAACTGATATCTGCAGTTCCTTCTATCTACACAACTCTAATTCTACCATGACAATGCAACAGCATGGTCCACCTCTTGCACTACTATCAACTTGGCTTTTATCAAAGTATGTTTTTGCACAGTCTTCTTTCTTTTCAAATGTGTGTAATTGATGTATAATGGTAGTATAAATAGTTTTGTGTGTTTGCTGGAGTCTCTGTACCTGTGACGAGTTTTCATTATACCTCATCAAACTCGTCCACATAACAATAAACTCAACTGGAACTTGAAATTGCAAATGTGAAAGTAGCAAATTTAGGCAACTTATCATGTTTACCACTCAAGTTACTTTATAACAATGATTTTAACATTCTGTTCCAGTGCATTCAATCTAATCAAATGATGATACAAATCCTGCCTCTGTCTCTATAAAAGTGAATTCCATAACTTTTGTACAAGGTTTTTTTTTCTTCTCTCCCTCTCTGTCTGAAATCAGCTAATTTATTCTTGTATGGCTGCGCCTAACGGCAGTCTGTTTGTCTTTTTTTTGTGTGTGTCGGTGTTGGGATGGTTTTTGTTTCTGTTTTTGGCTGTGTATGTGTGAGGGGTGTGGGGTGGGGTGGGGGAAACCTTTCTTTTATTAGGTCTCTTCCCCGGGGCGCAGCTCGGCCGTGGGGCCTTCCATCGCCCGCGGGGCCTTCCAGCTCGGCCGCTGGACTTAACATCGCCGGCGCGGCTCGGCCGCGGGACCTAACAGTGCCCGGCGCGGCTCGGCCGCGGGGCCTTCCATCGCCCGGTATGGCCGCGGGACGGTTCAGTGCTCGGTGCGGCTCGGCCGCGGGGCCTTCCATCGCCCGGTGCGGCTCGGCCGCGGAACAGTTCAGCGCCCGGCGCAGCCGCGGGGCCTTCCATCGCCCGGTGCGGCTCGGCTGCGGGACTTAACATCGCCGGCACGGCTCGGCTGCGGGACGTTTCAGTGCCCAGTGCGGCTCGGCCGCTGGACTTAACATCGCGGACTTAACATCGCCGGTGCGGCTCGGCCGCGGGACATTTCAGTGCCCGGTGCGGCTCGGCCGCGGGGTCTTCCATCCCCTTGCGGGGGCTGTGCGTGTCGGTTGCCTCGGTAGGGGTCGACCTGCCTGTCCGTGGGCGCGGGGGGGAAGAGAGTGGAAGTTTTGTTGCCTTCCATCACAGTGAGCGGGTGTTTGGAGTCACTGTGATGGATGTTGGTGTTGGGGTCGTGTGTCCTGTGTTCTTTTCTTTTTTGCTGTGTCTTGTGACTGCTGAAATTTCGTTCGGTATTTATACCGAATGACAACAAAGTTCTGTTATACTGTTATACTGTTATACTTTTATCATCATTCCTCTACGGGTAGTGACTTTATGTAGTCACTGGTAGAGCCAAAAGACCAAGTAGTCCTCACTTTCATTTCTGGATTTTGCTCAATTCGTTGATCTGTCAAGATTCTAAGATGACATCTGTCTCTAAGATCTGAAGAACATATGATATCTAGAGATGTAATGCATCTATTGACAAATTCCCAGCCAAAATTAATTGGTTAAAGCTCATCCATGAATACCAGCCATCTGGTTGCAACTATAACAGAAATTGCCAAGAAAGAATATGGATGAATAATAGCAGTGAGAAGGGCTACAAGACACAGATCCTGCTCCCAGTGATGCTATGTACTCTAATAGAATACGGTCTCAGTATCATATCATATCATATATCTACAGCCGGAAACAGGCCTTTTCGGCCCTCCAAGTCCGTGCCGCCCAGTGATCCCCGTACATTAACACTATCCTACACCCACTAGGGACAATTTTTACATTTACCCAGCCAATTAACCTACATACCTGTACGTCTTTGGAGTGTGGGAGGAAACCGAAGATCTCGGAGAAAACCCACGCAGGTCACGGGGAGAACGTACAAACTCCTTACAGTGCAGCACCCGTAGTCAGGATCGAACCTGTGTCTCCGGCGCTGCATTCGCTGTAAAGCAGCAACTCTACCGCTGCGCTACCGTGCCGCCTATGTATGGACAGATAAATGTCAGGCTCGAAAAGGAAAGCATTTAGGTAAATTAACAATCTGTTCAATAGAATCGTACCAACATTAGAAATGCGAATGCATAAATTAAAACTCTTTTGCTTTCAATGATGGCTTGTTTGTTAATTTTTAGTTAGCATTGTGTGTCTCGGAATGTTCACAAATACATGACTTAAATTTGTTTCTGCAGTTCAATTTAACTAATATTAATTCACTTTGAAGCATTTCTCCTTTTTTGCATGGGTGAAAATAATGGGAATATTGGGAATAATGGGAATATTCCAAATGTCAAGTAGATAATCAAGAATAAAGGATCGGGCTATTACCGAGAACACCAGGGATCTGCAGAGACTGCTTTTGCTAAGGACAAAGGCATGAAAGTGCTACTTGCTGATCTGTGTGTAGAATGAGCTTTTGAAAGTGCTGGGGAGAAATGTTTGTCACCAGCTTCTCAGCTCATCGTGGTCATCATTCAGCAAGTCAGGGAGTATCTTGGAAAAAACATATTGAACTGGTTCGGTCAATATTCTTCCATCAGAACTGATTATTTGATAAAAATGTCACAAGCCTGAAATAGGTCAATGCACAATATGGCGAGAGTGAGAGAGGGGGGAGGGGAGGGGTGGAGGGGAAGGGGAGGAGGGGGAGAGGAGGAGGGGAAGGGGAGAGGCGAGGGAGGGGGAGAGGCGAGGGAGGAGGGAGAAGGAGAAGGGGGGGAGGGGGAAGAGAGGGGGAGGGAGAGTTCAATCCTGACAGTGCACTCTGGGTGGAGTTTCCTCCTGTCCTCCAGGCTCCTGAAGTGAGAGGAAAACTGGCTGTGCAGGGAAATGGTGAATGAATTAAAGAGCTTATGGATGAGTGGGAAATAATAAATTGCTATGTTGCAAGGAAATAAACGTGCAGGACATGACCTGATAGGGTGTCATGGACAGAATGGGCCAAAGAGACGCAACATGGGCTATGTTTTTTGCTAATTATTGTTGATGAGCTGAGTGTTTCCAGTATTTCGCTTTGAAATCTAATTTGAAGCATTGGCAGTTTCTCTCTCCTCTTTTGCATCACTATGGCAAATGGGAGTCACTTAGATGAGGCAACTTGGTCGGCACGGACAAGTGGGCCGAAGAGCCCATTTCTGCGATATATGACTCTGTTCACATAAGACGTCAAATTAAGTTCAAAGCATTGAAAACATTTTAATCTATGTGACTATCAAGAGTGTGCTGTTGTGCCTGTTTTATTAAAAAGAGAATGTCACTATATTTAAGTTGTTTTCCTGATATTTTTAATCGCCCTCTAATTGCAGTTTAATCACAGCTCCGTGCGCATGTTACAGTTCTGCTCCCTGCACTGGTGTTGCAGCTCCACACCCGCACTGGTGTTGCAGCTCCACACCCCGCACTGGTGTTGCAGATCCACACCCTGCACTGGTGTTGCAGCGCACCCTGCACTGGTGTTACAGCTCCACACCCTGCACTGGTGTTACAGCTCCACACCCTGCACTGGTGTTACAGCTCCACACCCTGCACTGGTGTTACAGCTCCACACCTTGCACTGGTGTTACAGCGCACTGTGCACTGGTGTTGCAGCTCCACACCCTGCACTGGTGTTGCAGCTCCACACCCTGCACTGGTGTTACAGCTCTACTCCCTGCACTGGTGTTACAGCTCCACACCCTGCACTGGTGTTACAGCTCCACACCCTGCACTGGTGTTACAGCTCCACACCCTGCACTGGTGTTACAGCTCTGCTCCCTGCACTGGTGTTACAGCTCCACACCCTGCACTGGTGTTACAGCGCACTGTGCACTGGTGTTACAGCTCCACACCCTGCACTAGTGTTACAGCGCACTGTGCACTGGTGTTACAGCTCCACACCCTGCACTAGTGTTACAGCTCCACACCCGGCACTGGTGTTACAGCGCACTGTGCACTGGTGTTGCAGCTTCGCACCCTGCACTGGTGTTTAAGATGAACTGGTCCATTACTTTGAAATGGAAATGACACTTGCTTTCCCTAGAATAAAACCTATTTTGATTTGGGTTGGAAAATAACTGGATGAATTATTTCCACACAGAGAATTTGCAAAGATTGAATCGTGAGGGCGCCTATCGGTGGCACCAAAACAGATGCAGCATTTAAAGGGAATGTTTTTAATGAAGTGTTACGTTGAAGGTGGACTATTTACCTCTGCGTACACTACCACCTACATCACCACAGACTAGATAGATACAAAAAGCAAGAGGAACTCAGCGGGTCAGACAGCATCTCTGGAGAAAGTGCATAGTTGATGTTTCAGATCAAGTCCCTTGTACAGACCCAACAGACTGTCCTATGATTGTTTTGAGCATCTGAGTCTCATTGTTTCAGCTCCGATAAGTTACACCTGAATATTCCTCCAAGCCGCCAATGCTCCAGTAACCTTCAGGCAATAAGGAACAGACCCTACAGCAACTTAAAGAGAAACCTGATATTAGGTGGTGGAATAGCAGAATGCAGTTTGCCATAACGAGGACATATGTCTCAGCTAATTGTCCGTTGTGCTAGGCAACAGCATAAAAAGGTCCAGATAATTTGTTGTTGCAGTAGCTGAGGGCATACCCAAAGCTTCCTCACACACTAACACGCTCAAATTGCCTCATTCAGCACCTGACACCTAATGCAGCATTTCAAACTCCACAGTGACAGAATATAAAAGTTCCATAGGTTAAAGCCTGGCAGGGGGGAGCTGGACATTTCCTTTCGCATAAAAGATATCACAGAACTGATTAAAAATTATTTGATAACATGGGAGGAAATACAGCTTTCTGATATAGAAACGTGGCCTTTCCATGCAAATGAATGATTGCATTAATCCTGAATTTCTGTCAATGTGCAACATAATATCTACAGACCCTTATTAATTCCATCTGAATCGTATAAATTGCTTCTAACACTGAACTCTGTTTAAAGGTCATTTTCTGCAGAAGGCCCAGTTTAAACACATGAAAATAATATATATTATCAGAAAATTCCTAGTTCAAATCGTTGTTTATTATGGTGTTTACAGAGTACTATGTTCACATGTCTGTCGTGCTGCTGCAGGTAAGAGTTGTATTGGTGTTTTTCGGGACATATGCCAATAAAACGCTCTTGACTCTTAAATCAGAGATGTGCTTGAACTTTGTCAATAAAGAGTGTATTTCTAGAGCACGTGTGGTGTTAACAGATTTTGGAAACAATTTAATTCAAGATTTAGTGAACAGGATATTCTAAACCCAAATAATAAAAGCAGTCATCCAACTTTCAAACAATAACAGTTCCCCATCAACAGCTTCATATCAATTCAATCAATTCCATCCCGAAACAGTAAGCTTTTATAAAATCATACCTCTATAGGCAAAAGTAGATGAAAAGTTTAACAATGGGAAAAACACATTTGATGGAAAGATTATTGTAGCTGTTAAGCACTGTCTGGTCTTGGAGATATATTTATTCGCCAACAACCTCTTGTTCCATATCTATCAGTCTGCTTATTGACTAATCTACCTTACCCCACCCTAAAAGCCACTGGGCTAGGATCTGATCTTTGTGGTTAAAAGCAGATGGTCGGTACAGCTTGCCAACAACTGCTTTCATCATGGGCCTGCCTTTGCAAAACGATGCCCAAGAGACACCAGCTTGTGATGGAAAGATGACAAGTTGTGCTGAGGGAATGATCATCCAATTGGGAATCCTGGTGTGGTGGCTGTAGATGGAAGCCTGAGATGGGTTGAGTGGTATCGTTGGAGTCATTTGGGTTTTTGGCGACAGGATTTCTGATATCGGGGCCTGGCCTTGAGATGAAGGGTGCATCATTTGCCAGAAGGTTATGTATAAATTGGAGTCATGGGATATTGCCGTCAGAGTCAGAGAGTGGGAAAGGCACTTTGACGCACTGAGTTTCTGCCACCCGTCGACCGCCATTTTTACTTTAACCCATCCCTAATCAAATTTATTCTCCCCGCATTCATACTAACTCTCCCTTAGATTCTATACCCCAACTATGTACCACAGGTAATTTACGGAGGCCAATTAACTTTCTGACCCGCGCATCTTTGGTATGTGGGAGGAAACTGGAGTACCCAGAAGAAACCCATGCAGTGACAGTGAGAATGCGCAAACTCAATGCAGGACTCAACTCTGGTTAGGACTGAACGCAGATTCCTGACGCTGTGAGACAACTGCTCTATTAGCTGCACCACACTTGTGGGGGGGGGGGGGGGGGGTTGACGAGACAGTATTCTTGTGGGCACTGAGGAGAGCATTTAAGTTTAAAAAACTTAAGGGGCCTAGCAGGATCGGATTTACAGCACTAGGCTGGGAGGTCTTGCAGAAAACATCCTGCAAATAGTAATCAATGGCAGCAACACTGAGGGAACGGTGGTCCTTGGCGTAATCAATGACGAATGCTTTCGGGAACAATGCAATCTATTTTCTCAGGCAGCATTCCACAGCTGCATGATCTAAAGAATGGAATAATGTCATCCTGAAAGGGAAACAGAATCATTAGCACAACGAGGACCGTCTAGTTGAATTTCTAGAGGGGCGTGATTTGATCTGATAAATAATTGTATCTGTGTTCAACTCTGGAATTAATTTGCTTTCATACCATACTGAAAAACCAGTAGCAATGAAATCTAAATAAACCTAAATTATTTTAACAGGTTTACCTAAAGTACTTTTTATGTACCATTTCATTTATTTATTTGCTCCTATCACATTTGATTTCAATCAGCATGAAGGTAATAACTTTATTTTCTTTCCAATGAGACCGTATACTGCTCCTCCTGTGACAAATTGCTGCATTTGTATTGACAGGAAAAACGCAGACAAAAAACAGAGGCTTTTATGAAGTTTTTGTGTGATGTTATGGAAAGTGATCTGATAGAGTGTCTCTTGCAGATGACCCCAAGCTGAGACCAAGTGGCCCCAAAGGTTAAGCATCTGTGGAGAGGAGATGGAAGCGGTATACAAAAGTGGAATAACGGTAGGGGGGGGGGGGGGGGACGGACCGTGTACTGCATGAATGATGTGGTAGCACTGGAGAGAGTGCAGACGAGATCACCAGGGTGTTGCCTGGGACAAATATATTTCAGTTATGAGACGAGACGAGATGCGTTTTCCCTGGAGCGGAGGTGGCTAACAAGGGATGTGAGGGGATTAATACAAATGGGTTCCTGCTCAGCAGCCTAGACCTGGTTGATTTTTCAACATTCTAGAGATACAGGAATGGTTCAGGGGAGGGGGAGAGAGGGGGTGAGAGAGAGGGGGAGGGAGAGGGAGAGGGAGTATACACAGCATGGAATAAAAATCGGTTCAACGTACAAAGGAAAATTGGAAATAAAGTGTTATTTTTCAGACTGTAGTGTGTGGCTACTACAGGAATCGATACTTGAGATCAAATGTTATATTTCTATGTTTGAATAAGGGTCCCAACCCAAATCATCGTCTGTGCATGTTCTCCAGAGATGCTCTGTGACCCACTAAGTTACTCCAGTACTTTGTGTCTTCTTAGGAGAAATGTTTGGTGGCTTTTTATTACAGCCAGACAAGAAAAATATTTTATTCACAAGATGCTGGAGTAACTCAGCAGGTCAGGCAGCATCTCGGGAGAGAAGGAATGGGTGACGTTTCGGGTCGAGACCCTTCTTCAGGCAGAAAAATATTTTACTGCATTTATAGAGTGAGATCACACCTGGAACATCGTGTACAATTTTGGTCTTCTATTCAAAAAATAAAGTTCTTGCCAGGGAGAGAATGCTGAAAAGGTTTACAAGACCGGTTTCTGGGACCACAGAGAACCACAGATGCTGCTTGACCCACTAAGCTCCACCAGAGGACTGTTTGTAGTTCCTTGGATGTTAGGATTGCTGTGTTAGGAGGGATTGAGTAGACTAGGCCTTATTCTCTAGAATTATAAAAAAATGAGAGGTGATTTCATTGAAACTTACATTCTAACAGGATTTGATAGGTGGATATAAGAAGCCATTCCCTGGCTGAGAAGTCTACAAACAAGTGTTAGATTGTTAGAAAAGGGGGGGGGGGGGTGCAGCCATTTAGGACCAAAATCAGGAGAAATCCCTTTTCTCAGAAGATGCCGAATCAATGGAATTTCCTACACCAGAAGACTGTGAAGTCTGAGTCATTGTCAAATGTGAAATAAAGGGTTTTTTTCTGGTTGGCTGCCAATGACTAGCGGAGTTCCGCAGGGCTCGGTGCTGGGGGCACTGCTATTCACGTTGTATATTAATGATTTGGACGAGGGGTTTGAAGGCTTTGTGGCAAAGTTTACGGATGATACAAAAATAGGTGGAGGGGCAGGTAGTGTAGAGAAAGGAGGGACTCTTCAGAAGGACTTGGACAGGTTGGGAGAGTGGGTAGAGAAGTGGCAGATGGAATATAGTGTAGCAAAGTGTGGAGACATGCATTAGGTAGTGGGAATAAAGGCATAGACTATTTTCTAAATGGGGTGAGAATCCAGAAATCGGAGGTGCAAAGGGACTTGGGAGTGCTGGTACAGGATTCCCAAAAAGTGAATCTGCAAGTCGAATCGGTCGCAAAGAAAGCAAACTCAATGCTAGCATTTATTTCAAGAAGGCTTGTATACCAAAACAGGGAAGTGATGTTGAGGTTCTATAAGGCGCTGGTAAGGCTGCATTTGGAATATTGTGAGCAATTTTGGGCACCATATCTGAGGAAGGATGTGCTGGCTCTGGAGAGGATTCAGAGGTGGTTTACAACAATGATCCCAGGAATGAGTAGGCTAACCTTTGATGAGCATTTGTCGGCACTGGGCATGTACTCGCTGGAGTTTAGAAGAATGAGGGGGGACCTCATTGAAACACGTGAACGGCTTGGATAGAGTGGATGTGGAGAGGATGTTTCCATTAGTGGGAGAGTCTAGAACTAGAGGTTCTCAGAATTAAAGGATGTTCTTTTAGGAAGGAGATGAGGAGAAATTTCTTCAGTCAGTGGCTGGTGAATCTGTGGATTCTGCCACAGAAGGCTGTAGAGGCAAAGTCAGTGGATATTTTTAAGGCAGAGATTGATTCTTGATTAGTACAGGTGTCAGAGGTTATGGGGAGAAGGCAGGAGAATGGAGGGAGAGTTAGATTAGCCATGTTTGAATGGCGGAGTAGACTTGATGGGCCGAATGGCCTAATTCTACTCATATTCCTTTTGACATACAAGCCCTATAATATAACTTCAACTACATGAGAATTTGATTGCAAACAAGAGTAAAAATCAGCCAACCCATAAAAGGACAAAAGCATAGATTATTGTGTCAGTTACAAATGGAAAGTGGGGAAGTTTCTAATTTGAAAGTATAATTTAAAGAATTTTACAAATTATTTAGAGTTGGCATGTACAGTTCAGCCACATAACAGTCTACATTCCACAGGATGATTCATCCAGTGTGGCTGGGGGACTGTATGGAAATAGTGTTTAGCTTTGCTTGTTGAAATAAACTTTGAATGACCCAGGCTCTCAGGGAGTTAATACGAACAATAGCAGAGCACCAGTAGCAGGAGGTCGAGAACAATGTCACTGTGCACATCTGCAAAGTGGTCTTTATGTTTGGATAATGTTACAAAATACCACCAGGCAGATAATAAACAAGAGACTGAGGATAAATCATTATTTGACAGAAAAGTATTTGAAAAGCTTAAGAGATTTTAGTGTAAGAGAATACAATCGAAAAAGGACAACGCAGTTAAAGGACAGAATTTGTTCCATTTAAAAGAAAATTATTAATTTCAAAACTTGAGGTGAAAAAAGATAGAAATTAATTGTCATGATCAGAATAAACCTTCACAAAGAGGGACTCTATTGTGGGCTGTGGAAGAAATTGAATAAAAAGTGATGGGAAAGATAAGTGCAGAGTTACTTAACAATATTATCAAGGAAGGTCAACCATTGCAGAAATTATGTAAGACTTCACTTTGTAGAACACTGTTCAGATGCAAGAAATACATCTAATTTAATGCAGGAAACGTCCCCTTCATTAAAACTATTACAATCTGTATATTTACTAATTATCTTACCTTATAGAATTATATAGTGATTCACTTAAATACCAGTTGTCTTAGTATAAGTTCTAATTAGTCAACATATTTTCCCCGGATAGATACAAAAAGCTGGAGTAACTCAGTGGGTCAGGCAGCATCTCTGGAGAGAAGGAATGGGTGACGTTTTGGGTCTGAAGGGCCTTGACCCAAAATGTCACCCATTTCTTCTCTCCAGAGATGCTGCCTATCCCGCTGAGTTACTCCAGTTTTTTGTGTCTATCTTCGGTACATATTTTCCCCATAGTACTTTAAGTCAAAATGGTTCACTGCTTTGAAGATCTGTTTGAGTGTTTGCAGAGCAATTAGATAGAAATCCAGTGGTAGGAAACCAACTAATTGCAAAAAACACTCATTGCTTCAGACTTCCAAAAGATTGATAACAAAGATTGTTTGAGCTATATTTAAAATAACGAGTAGCTGTCATGTACATAAATTGCTGTTCTTGTTTTGATATATTATGAAATTAGAGCCTTTAAAGGAGAGTAGAGTGAAGTTGTCATACTCCCATTTCATTGTCACTTCTCCAAATCCACCATTTAATTTAGAGATTACCATGTCCATATTTTACAAATAAGTGTATGGTATGTACAGTACAGAAATTTAGACAAGCTGGTCCATGTCAGCAGTTGGCCCTCTTCCAGCCCTTCATTATTTAACTCCCTCAGTACAATTCTAGTGTCTGATCAAGGTTTCCACCAGTTCTCATAACCCTCTAATGTTTCGAAATCGTCGCACTGTTTATAAGACACATAGTACAGGGTATTTGAAGGTCAGGACCCGGCACAAAATGGCCTACCAGGCAGCAATGATTCTTACTTTCTTATATGCTACTGCAAATTTGATTACTTACAGCAGGCATCTCAAAGATATCATCCAGCATACTTGCACAAAATTCTCCAAATTCACTGAAACAAGTGAAGCTGCCTGAAAATGGCCACACATGTAGATAAAATAGTAAAGAAGGCAGACAGTATGTTTGCCTTCATTGGTCGGGGCATTGAGTATAAGAGTCAGGACGTCATGTTGCAGCTTTATAAGCCTTTAGTTAGGCTGTATTTGGAGTATTGAATTGCAATTCTGGTTTCCCCATTACAGGAAGGATGTAAAGGCTTTGGAGAGGGTACAGAAGAGATTTACCGGAACATTGCCTGGATTAGAGGGTATTAGTTGAGGGGCTTTAATAGGGCAGACAGTCAGAACCTTTTTAATCCAGAGTGAAATGTTAAAGACCAGAGGCCATAGCTTTCAGGTGAGAGGGGAAAAGAGTTGTGGAGGAGACAAGTGTGGTGGGTGCGTGGAACGCATTGCCAGGGGTGGTGGTGGCGGCAGATACCATAGTGGGTTTTAAGAGGCTTTTAGAAAGGCACATGGATATGCAGAGAATGGAGGGGTGTGATTCATGTGTCGGCAGACAAGGTTAGCTATGTTGGGCACAGACATTGTGGGCCAAAGGGCCTGTTCCTTGCTGTGCTATGTTCTATGTCTCAGGTCAACATCCCCACCACAGGCTGTCTAGCTAGATTCAGTTAGCCATGCCGTTCACCTGCTTGATCACAGGCTCCCAAAACACACACTATTCTGAGCTGTGTCACCAAAAGAGATGACCAAGTAGAGAGAGGAAACTATTCAAGAAAATGCTCCAAGTCGCTGAAGAATTGTAACATCTCTAGTCTATAACTGCTCAAATTGGAGCATTGTTCAAGAGGGTATTGGCAATCTCGAGTCCACATGCCAGCAAGCACAAAGAAGCCTCCATGGGGAGGGCAACATCTCACATACTCGCCCACCTGCCCCATTGTGGAGGAACTGAATGAGGAAGCCAGTCATCCTTGATCCCTGATGACTTTCTGAGCAATAATATTACCAATGGAGCAAGAGCTTGCTACAACCAAATACTGGCAAAACCAGACATTGTTTTCTGTCTGAGTCAAAACCTCTCATCCCCAGGCATCAACTTCATCCTTCCCTGGCAACAGTCTTTTACATTATAACTAATGGGCAAATGGATCTGAGCATCTCAGGCAACACAATCCTGACCATAGAGAATCGTTTCAATGCTGCTCCCAAGTCACTGTGATTTGGAAGTGGGGAGGAGTGAAGCTTACTGGTTGATTTATTCGGAATGAACCAAGGCTTCAGAATCTTTCTCCACTGCTGAGAACACAACAATTGCACAAAAACAAAGTGGGAGAGAGTACTAATTATTGTAAATAGCTATTACATTCATGCTAAATTAGCTGGAGGTTAAGCAAAGAATAAAACGGTAGCCCAACCACAAGCTCAATGCACAGATTCCAAATAATGTGCACTGATGCGAATGATTCAAGAAGTTAGAAAGACTGAATGTTTTGTAAACTAAGAGCTTCACCACACTTAGTGTGGAACCATGTAAATCATCCCTGGTAAGGAAGACTATACTGCTGTGAAAATTTTCAATGCCCGATAATATAAAATATTTTTATCAGCAATATTAATGTTCACCAGCTGTCTGATTGTTGGCACATTTACAGGATACAAACGATACAGATAGTGATGAAGACTCTTCAGAATGAAATCAATTATGAACACAGCTAAATTATGAACACAAAAGCCTCAAGTTCCTCCACAGGAGCTGGAATGAACTTTTTAAAAATTGACTTGTTCCTCTTCGCAAATCTGTTCACCAATCTGCCCATTTGTAAATTATACCATTGCTGAACGCATCTTTTTTTAATAGCACCATGAATAATTTTATTATATAGAACACCTATCATTCGCATTACTAAAATTCTAGAAAATACTGCTGCCATTAATTAGTGCAACTTAAAATGCGGCAATATAATGGATGAGACAGATCGCTCTTTTTGTACATGATCCATTTCATTCTTTCAGATAATTCCCTGATGAGTACAGATTAATCAGGTAGTTTCAAGAAATGTCATAAAGGTCCAAAACAGTCATCACTACTTCTGAGGAGCAGACAGTGTTCCACAACATTCATCATTAACCAACACCACCGGAGCAGGTCACTTGCTCATTTATCGAATTTCCATTTAAAGGCATGAATTAAGTGCCAACATTGACCATGTCCTCTCAAAAAGAAATGTTAGTTGTTTTGGATATCTTGAGGGTTGAATATGTCAACACAGCCTGTTGCACTCCAGGTCTGAGGGAAATGTGGACTGCAGACTCTGCCACAGGTGAGGTAGGAGGTGCTTGCTGGAACAGCTGGAAGGGTTTGTTGCCAGGTTTCCCTGCCAGCCATTAATGCTGAATAGAGCTCTTAAGGATAGCGGAGTCAGGGGGTATGGGGAGAAGGCAGGAATGGGGTACTGATTGAGAATGATCAGCCATGATCACATTGAATGGCGGTGCTGGCTCGAAGGGCCGAATGGCCTCCTCCTGCACCTATTGTCGATTGTGTGTGTTCTTGATGAATATAACCCCAGATTCTCAGTGACACCACTAACACAGCTCCCCCCCCCCCCCCATTTTGAGCTGCCATGGGTCAGGAATTATGAAGACGTGGTACGAGTTAGAGGCAGTTTCACAATAAGCTTGCCATCAGGAATGAGATATTCAAGTATGTCACATTTCCCCCTGAACAACGTGTACAAGATTATCAGGGTCATTAGCATGGAATGGGAACATTACATTCATCACTGCTCCTAACCTGGAAGCAAGGAGGACCTGCTCAATCCTTGTGGAACAGAAAAGTGGACTAGAATTCTATAGGAATATTACCTCTGGATAACTTCAAGGAAGCTTGGAAAACATACTTGACTCATTTCCTGACATCCTGCTAATCCCTTAATGGAGCATAGCGCAGAGTGGTCTGCCTGGTTCAGTCATGAGGAGCTCAGATATTTGGTAGTAAACAACATGGCCTTTCCTTTGGAGCTGGCTGCAATGACTCTTCATGTTAGGGATAGTGGATGCAGGTTCACTTATCCTGCCAGTGGATTAGAAGGACTTTAGTTCAGTCTGGAGATACAGCATGGGAATACTGAGTCCATGCTGATCATCGACCACTCATTCACACTAGTTCTTTGTTATCCCACTTTCTCATCCACTCCCTAGAGGCAATTTACAGAGGCCAATTAACCTACCCAGAGGAAACCCAGGTGGTCACAGGGAGGACGTGCAAACTCCAGGCAGACGGCATCCAAGGTCAAGATTGAACCCAGGTCTCTGGCGTTGTGAGGCAGTGGCTCTATCAGCTGTGCCAATGCGCCACTCAGATAATTTCACAGAGATAACGAGGTTAGTACCACGCAATTGTTTAAGTGCCAGTTACACGATCTCAGCAGCAGACAAGAGGGTGTAGGTCACTGCTCTGCATGGATCATGTTCAGTTTAGTTTATTGTCATGTGTACCAAGGTACCGTGAAAAGCTTTTGTTGCATTCTAACCAGTCAACGGAAAGATAATACATGATTACAAACGAGCTATCCAAGGTGTACGGATACAGGATAAGGGAATAACATTTAGTACAAGGTAAAGCCAGTAAAGTCCGATCAAAGATTTAAAGTAAGAAATGTTGCCTTAGGAGTAGAGATTTAAAAGTGTGGACTGATTGTAGTATGTGATGGTAGATCTGTTTCTGTGGCTAGCACGCAAATAGTCTCCTGGGTTGGGTGCCATCTTGGAAGCGTCTGAACTCTCTCCCTCCACGTCCTCCCTTCTCCCCACAGACTGTTGATTCTGGAGACACGATCTGCGAACACTCTTTTCCTCAGATGGCCAGGGATACTGCCAATGTTCTGAAGCTTGATCTTCATCAAAGGTTCAAAAAGCCACACTGAATACAATGCAATAAATTTGTACTAATGTTGTGAACCCTGGCGCTAAATTGAGAATGTAATATTGATGCATTAGCTCAATGTCCCACAACTAGTAATCATGCTCTGGCCATGCTTTAAGTGATGACTTAACAAATATATGAAAAATTGATGTACAATTAGGTCTCATTTATGATTCTGCAACAATAATGTTTCTGCACATTTTCACAAAATGGAGACCTATTGCAGGTTTCCATTACATCCAACCTTTTAATATCTCAGTCTTCAGATCTTTCTCCTTTATACTAATTACACACTCCATAAAGTGTTTCTTTTTGCTAAAGCATTATTATGTTTAAGTGTGACATCAGGTGCAGGTGAAGGGTAAATGTTTGTAGTCTTCGTGCTTACCTTAGCCTTCCCAGTGCTTTGCAGAATGTGTACCAAGGCACAAGCCATCTCCTCCTTACTCTTCACGCTCAGCACAGGCTCCAGCACCGTACACAGGAGCATGTAGTTATTGGTGATGTACTCAGCAAACTCTTTGTAGAGCTCCATGGGGAGAATGTTCATGCTCTGGTAGCGAGATTTGATTCGGATCATTGGCCCTGCTGATTTGCCCTTGCTGGGGTTGGGCACACTTACTGGATACCACTTCTCCAAAAACTGTCGCCCCGTAACAGTGACAATAGGAATATTCACGAGACCCACATAGTTATTCTTATCTTTCTTTTTCTTCTTATCGGTCTCTTTGTACAAGTGCACTGTGATGTTCTTGAGTGTGGGCAGGTTACTGAATTCAAAGTGCTCTCCCCAGAAAACGTTGTCGGTTTTCAGCTTGCAGGTAGTCCGTGCATACAACGTGTCATCCAGGCAGAGTTCACAGAAGTACTTCTTCTTGGCTGGCAGATCCTTGGCTTCAATAATCCATAGTTTGAGCAGATTCTCCACTCGTCTGCTGTTATCCTAAAACAACACAGGGAAAGAATCAGTTCACCAATCCCTCATGGTCACTGTTGTTAGGATCTCTTCCTCATCAACTTAAGACTGTTATAAACATTTATAACTTGCAACTACCGAGTGACCATACTCTACAATGATAATCAGTTTGATAGCTTAAAAACAAATCCCATTTTTATTGACAAAATATGCTTCCTGACATTATTTTTAATTGCAAAGTAGAATGAACCACACAGATTTTGAAGATCTTGATTAACCATCTGGTTAGCCTGCACTAACTTACACATAACGAGAGAGACAAAAAGCTGGAGTAACTCAGCAGGCCAGGCAGCATCTCTGGAGAAAAGGGAATAGGTGACGTTTTGGGTTAAGACCCTTCTTCAGACTGAGCCGAAACGTCACCTATTCCTTTTCTTCAGAGATACTGTCTGACCCACTGAGTTACTCCAGCTTTTTGTGTCCATCTTCAGTTTGAACCAGCATCTGCAGTTCCTTCCTCCACAGTGTGCTTTTATAGTCTGATTGCTATTCAGCAACAGTCCCTGCCTTCCTCTCGGCCTCCCTGCTTCTCACCTTTAGCATCAGGGGCAGAGATGTAAGCAGCCCCTCAACCTTAACCAACAGGACAGATGACAGCAGCTGCAGACAGCCATTGTGGAGGAAAAAACTGCAGATGCTGGTAAAATCGAAGGTAGACACAAAATGCTGGAGCATTTCACCCAAAATGCTGAAGGGTCTCGACCCGAAAAGTCATCCATTCCTTCTCTCCAGAGAGGCTGCTTGTCCCGCTGAGTTACTCCAGCATTTTGTGTCTATCTGCAGACAGCCATTCGTCTCCTGTGGCTGGGCTGCTGCCTGATCCCCTCTTGGAGTCAGCACAATCTTCAGCCGGGTAATTAGAGATTTGCAAACCCCAGTACAGTGTCTTCATTCAAGACAATTTTTAAAGCGTTACTGTTTCTTTCCATTTTACTGCTCTACTGCAGAATCTCTTCAAAGTTCTTCTCCTCTCTCTGAAGGGAGATCTGGGTGACCGTTTCTTACTCTCTCCTCGATTCCGACTGCTCTTTGACTAATTTATCTCCAGACATGGGCTAACAGAGATATCAGTCATTACATAAATGAATGGATTGCTAGGAAACCTCAAGAACCATTACAGATAGTCACAGGTATGGAAGGAACTTCCTCGAGAAACACCAGTCATCCAGTTAGATCCTTCTGTTGCAATCTGCTTTCACGAGCAACATTGTTCCTACTAACCCACAAATGATCAGATTTATTTCATTTGGTTTCACTACATTTCAACGAGGCAGATGGTCATGGCAGCTGCATGCTAATGACAATCTAGTTGTGAGCTTGTTGCTGTAAACCTCAATCGGCTCCAAGAGCCTTGGGTTTGCATGTTGTCAGCATTGCGGGGCTGGGGAGTACAGAGTTGCTGGCCTGACATGGTGTCAGGATGGCTGGGGGTGGGCCCTGAGCATGTGGTCTGAGACCTCTTCCAAGAACTTTGTGGGGGAAACTGTTAGATCACAAGGGTGGAAGCAAGATACCCGAGTTTTCCCTGGGTTACAAATTTTCTTTTTTGCAAATTCGTTTTTCGTTTTTTCGAGTTAGTAATAATAATGTTTCATGGTATTCATTAATGACTGGATACAGTATATTTCATAAGTTTAATGATGATTGATTGAATGGTACAGCATGGAAACATACCCTTTGAGTCCACGCTGACCATTGATCACCCATTCACATTAGTTCTATGTTACCCCATTTTCATATCCACTCCCTGCACACTTGGGGGGATTTTACAGATGCCAATTAACCTGCAAACCCATACTTGTTTGGGATGAGGGAGAAAACTGGAGCATCTGGAGGAAACTCATGCAGTCACAGAATGAACATGCAAATTCCACGCTGACAGCACCCAAGGTTAGGATAACCTTGTGAGGCAGCAGCTCTACCACTTTATGGCAGTGTCGCGGTGATTACTTAATAAAATGAAAGAATGATAACGTGTAGATAGAGCAATATATGTGTTTCCATAGAAAACAAATGTTTGTGATGTGGTGAAATGGGCTTCCAGACAGCTCAGGAACAGACGGCTCAGGAATGGAACCCTAATTCAGCCCCAGGGACTGTGAGTATTGGATGCAATGTGGGATGGGAGAGGGTGAGAGAGGGGAAGATGCAGAGGTGACAGGGTGGGGATGGGCGGACTAATTCAGTCTAGACTTTGAAGAACTGCTTGCTTTGGGATGCTCAAGGCTGGTTAAAACCATTGGTCTCATTTCCTCTGCGATGCTCCAAAAGAAGATTGCACAGGGATGACATAATTTGATGGGAGCCTTTCTCTATGGAATTGCATCAGACATAAAAAATACCACAGCCAGATAAGTGCCTGGCTGCATTTGCTAAATTGGGATCAAAGGCAATTTTTTTGGAACACTGGTTAAGGCATATAGTGCTGAATGAAAAGAGGTGTACAAAACACAGTGTGGCATTTAACATAAGTTCTCATCTGCACAAATTCAATCAGCAATTGGCCTTCCAGAAACGAAACGAAGAATGTCATCAGTCAGAAATGTAAATATGTCGAAGAATTGCAACTTGGATAACATTTTACATTGGGATCAGAGCCAAGTGCTTTGATGTGCATAACTTACACGCAAGACTCATTAGGGAAGCCAAACATTTAAATTGGGGTCATTACAAAAACTATTTTCAAAAAGATCCTAAACCATGCAAACTTATCTCCTCACCGATGGAGAGCAGGAATTGCAGGCTGCGTGAGAGGTTCGTACATGCCCCCAGCCAGTGTTATCACTGCTGTTCCCTGGTTGCAAGGAAAGTGATCTTGCTCACATTGGAATGTGGGGGGGGGGGGGGGGGGAGAGTGGTGCAATTACTTTGTACACTTTAACATGCTGAGCACCTGATTATGTTCAACCCTAACTAAATGTCTTCACATTCTGCTGCAGTTCAGGTTTGCTCTACACAATACCACCTCGGGAAATTATTCAAATTATGAAATTCATTTGGCAGTATGCCAACATTTATTTAAAATCTGCTTCACACAGCCTATGCTGGTGAAGCTCAAGGGGATTTCAAATAAATGATAAGCCAATGCCTTAGGAATGACAAAAAAATGGTGACATCCAACTTAAATCATTTTCTGATACACCTGGCAACAAAATGAAGGTTGTTTCGGGGAATGCAACAAAACTATTGGCCCACCAAGTCCACACTGGCCATCAATCACCTGTTATCCCACTTTATTATCCTACACTGGAGGCAATTTACAAAGTCTAATTAACCTACAAACCAACACGTCTTTGGGAGGTGGGAGAAAACCAGAGCACCCAGAGGAAACCCACGTGGTCAAGGGGAGAATGTGTAAACTTCACACCATTGGCACCCGAGGTCAGGATTGAACCCAGGTCTCTGGCGCTGTGAGGCAGCAGCTCCACCAGCTGTGCTACTGTGCAACCCTAAATTACTGCCACTGTGTAATATAATTGCTTTATTTGAAAGAATCTTATACTACTCATTTCCAAATGTTTAACCAAAAGTTATCCAAATGTTAAACAACTGTTAAAGCTCTGTTCGCAGAGTAAAATGTGTGACCTAAATGGACATTATTACTGCATCGGATACCAAACTAAATACAATTGAAGTGTTATGAAATGAAGCAGCAAACCTAACAGGGAAAGTATGGTCATAACACTCTGTGTGCAAAGAATGTTGTACATTATGCAATTGGAAATCAATGCACAATTTCAAATCCAAAAACATATAATAATGAAGCACTGATTTCTATTCTGTTCAGTTAGATTACCTGAGGTAGACTCAATTTTCTATTAATGGACTGTTTGTGTTTACGTTTTATCTCAGCTCAATGTTGTTAATTTGTTTTTGTTGCAAAAGTAATTTGCATTCAAGCAAACACATAAGTTGGCAAAAGGAAACATAAATTATGTCTGCTTTTGCTGTATATTTTCGGTGATTGCGGATTTCTTTTGCTAATATAATTCAGTCAGGTCATAATCAGACTTCTGAAGACCCTCTGGCCATGAGGAGGGTCGCCATTGTAACTCCACTGTTTAAAAAACAAGCGACGCAAAAGGAAGGAAATTATAGGCTGGTTAGTCTGATTTCAGTGGTTGGAGCGTTTGAAGGCTCTGATCCTGTACTCACTGGAGTTTAGAATAATGAGAGGAAATCTCACTGAAACCTACCAAATAATGAAAGGCCCAGATAGAGTGGATGTGAAGAAGGTGTTTCCAGCAGTGGGAGAGTCTAGGATCAGTGGGCACAAACATAGAATAAAATTATGTACCTTTAGAATGGAGATGAGAAAGAATTTCTTTAGCCAGAGGGTTGTTGAATCTGTGGAATTCATTACCACATGGCTGTGCATGCCGAGTCATTGGGTGTTTTTAATGTGGAGACTCGATGGGTTGAATGGCCTGATTCTGCCCCTGTGTCTTCACTTCCCCCTGGTATTATATTCCACCATTGCACAAAGCTACATTCTACATGCTGAACCTGGGGTGGAATCATCAACTCCTGAAATAATGATACAGCTACTGGCAGTCACAACTCAAAATGGCAGGTGCATGTCAATAGGAAGCATGCAGGTTGTTTTATTAAAGCACATTTTGAGGAGCACAGGCATCTGTGTAACTCTGCAGACTTGCGTATGATACAAAATTGGGCGTCCCACTCTGAAATCAATGACGACTGGCTATTTATGTTCTCCACCAGCCTTGCATTCATTGCCTCTGGAGACAAATGGCTATATTTGACAAATTATGTGTGTAAAATAATAATTCTGAGTGCTTGACGGGACAAAGGATGAATATGGGCATCAAGCAGGACATAACACAGATAAACAGTGAGAAGATCACTGTGCAAATTGCCAACTATATATTTACGATTGCTTCCATGGAAATGCAGCTTAAACAAAACACTGACAGCCCGATACGCTGTTCTATGCAGAGCTCAAAAATCATTAATTGATATGAAAAACAGATGTAGAAGGCAGCAACATCTTTGAACATTATTATAAGGTAACAATCTTTTACCTTATTCGGCTGCACTGCACGCCTTAAATTTTCCATCCACTTATCTCTTTCTGCGACTGAACGGCATGAAAAACATTTGCTGCCAGTTGAAGTTGTCACCTGCAGTAAAGATAAATTAATTTCATTCTAGTATTTTAGCTGTAATCCTATCTGTAAAAATCCTATCTGCACAAATCAAATCTCCGTGTTCCTGTCAGGACAAAAGCTTCATTTGAAGTGATGATCACAGATGACCTAGCTCCCCACACCTCTGCCTTGTCACTTTGGAGAGTTTCTGATTTATTTCTGTAGCTGACTTTATGGATTTCATGTGGAATGCTACAGATGGACAGCAGAACCATCAAAACAGGGGAAGTGATTAGCCATCACACCTCCTTAGGAATCCCTGCTGTGAATGAATGAATGAATGAATGAGTTTATTAGCCAAGTATGTGCATGTACAAGGAATGTGCCTTGGTGCTCCGCTCACAAATGACAACACAAACATATAGTTAACAATTAAGAATAAAGCATAACCACATCAAAACAATAAGGATACAACATTACGGTCTAAACATGTGGGTGAAAATAAACCAGAGCAAAAAAGAGACTACAGAATGCGCAATGGGGCAAGGATAAAATCATATACATGATGCCAGAAAGCAAACACAAATAATTAGAGATGATTAATGTCCACTTGGAGACAAATGATTCAAGGTAGAGCCGTACCACAAGAAGCAACACCTTGGCGTGAGAGTACCCAGAGAAGGCAGCAGATTTGTGGGAGTTAGCAACAGTTGCTTAGGGCACCTAAAGCTGATTATGTCATGTCAAAATGACAGCAACAGAGTGAATGTGATTTTAATGTGAGGGATCGTTTCCAGAGGAAAAGATTCCATCATTATATGGATTCCTGTAATTAAATACATGTAGTTGAAGTTTGAAGAAGGGTCTCGACCCAAAATGTCACCCATTCCTTCTCTCCAGAGATGCTGCCTGTCCTGCTGAGTTACTCCAGCTTTTCGTGTCTATCTTCGGTTTAAACCAGCATCTGCAGTTCCTTCTTACACATATGCAGTTAATTAATGGGTCTCCCTTCATTTTAAATTAAAATGAACAACATTCATGTTTAGATTTTCATCAGTCCTTCTGTGTATTAAAATTGTTAAATAGATATGGAACTGGAGTGCAAGGTCACTTCGACAGTGCCAAGCAAAGGCATCACGGACGATGCATCTTGAATCCATGCAGTATTGTAAATTGAATTATTAGTGCTATATAACATGTTGAAATAATAAACAATAGATCTTTTGTATATTGCTGTATGTCCTTGGCATTAAAAGCTTCTAGACAATGTCAATTCATGACATTCTCCAAACTGATGGAATGGACAACTCTTCCAAAGGATGACTGGAGGACACTGATGGCTTCACTTCCCTGAGCCCTTTGTTATATTATTTTAAACCTAGTCACCTCATCAATAAGATTACATGCAGCTAACTGTAAATGCTATCTGTGAATGCAATTAACTCACTCCATTCAACAGAGAAAATAATGTACAATCTGGGATGCTTATTAATGTGCACACAATGTTATAATGTATTACCATAATTGGCTATGCATGAAAATGGTCTGAGGAGCATAATCAGCAATGAAGGAAAGAGTGTAAGCAAGAAATTAAGGTCGGCCCCAGGCTGTTTTACATGTTTTTTTGCATTAATGAGAGAGCTGGAACAGAGGCTTGATATAGGAGATTTGAATATGAGCAAGTATTAATGTAATTCATTATTTCTGTGGTACTCATCCTCTTTTAATACTAAGAAACTCATAAGAATTTGCAGCAGTATGAAACAAATAATGTTCCTGCATGACTGGCATTGGGCCAATCGATCCTCAGCACTTCCAACTTCAACATTATAGTTCAGGAAGCAATGCAGGCACATTTTGTGACCATCAGAACTCAATCCATTGTTGGTCAAAGGCTCGGGTGGGACAACCCACATGATGTTCCCACTTTACTCATGTCCTCATTTAGGTCAATATGAAGGAATTCAAAGGCAGAATAAATATTTGTAAGAGGTTACTTCTGTGAAACGCAGAAAAATAAATCTAAGTAATTCATTGTGTCAGTAGGAATGGGCTGGAGCATAAAATAAATTAGATAAAAGTTGAACATTAATGAATTTCATATAATCTAGAGATGGTGTACAGAAACGCTGCAAATCTGGTACAAATTATCTGTGTATATTTTAAGCAAAAGGCTATTAAAACATCCCTTCCATTGATGTTAGGTCTACCATATGTAGGAAAAAGGATGCTTTGAAGCTTTGAAATGTTATAGCCAGCAGCTGGCACTGGTCTGAGCCAAGTTACCGCAAAGAGATGAGACTGTGCATAGAATATTTACATAAATTAACAAACTGTGTTTAGAGTTTTGTTGTGTTCAGATGTCAATTTTTAAGGTAAAATATTATGCAGGATTATACTGGAAATATACATCAGCCAAACTGATTATTTGTAATATCAGTCTGAAGAAGGGTCTCGACCTGAAACGCCACCTATTCATTTGCTCCAGAAATGCTGTCTGACCCGGTTACTCCAGCTTTTTTTGTCTATATTCAGTGTAAACCAGCATCTGCAGTTCCTTCCTATACAAATAATTTATCCTCTGTTTCAATTAGACTGCTTGATTTTATTACCAAAGATTTTCTAAAGTTCTTCCCATTATCTGACTATTAGAATAAAGATGATTCTTATCCTTTTGCATTTCTATATGTTGATTGGAAATGTGGTGATAAAATGTTATTTGTTTAGTACATGCCACACACGGCACTGTTTTAGCAGGCCTAGACCTCAACCCACTATTGCTTCAGGCAACGTACATTGTCAAATTAGTTAATTGTGCAAGGAAAGCATTTAAATCTGCTCTACTGAGGACTGGTTTTGTTGCCAGCTGTGGAAAGGTAAAGAGGTTAGGCTATCTTCCCTTTGGAAGATGAAATGCCTGTCACTGAAGAAAAAAGGAAGAAAGGATTATACATTTCAAATTAGATTTACATCCTTGCATATGTGAGAAAGATAACGAGCAACAAAAGAAGTATTTTTATGAGGTAGTTTTTCTTTTATGAGCATATTCATCAGTTTTAAGTATTTTCTATAGAAATTACTATCTAGAACGTTCAACCTAATTATCAGCATTGGATGTGAAAGTAATTCCTCATTTAGGTAATCCTCGAATTGATTATGGAATTAAATCCCTTGAAATCAGTAAAACTACCTTAATTTCAGTGACCAAGGCTTATTTGAGACTCAAATTCAAGACACGAATCAAGTGTCTGCAATGTACTCTATTGCAGAACAGATTCTTCCTCAGGAATACTACATCACTGAGAAAATGGACATGATCTCCCAATACCTTTTCCTGCAATTTCATTTAGCATCAATTTACTTTGCTTGCAGAGTTAAAACACAATAAATAAATACCATTGAGAAAAGTGAACTGAAACTATGCAGACCAATGAAAGGTCATGATTGTTCTCCCCTTCCCGAGCCTTAACTGTGCCAAAGAACATCCGCATTCAGTTGGAGTCTCTTAATTACCACTGCCACTCATAGAAACATAGAAAATAGGTGCAGGAGGAGGCCATACGGCCCTTCGAGCCAGCACCGCCATTCATTGTGATCATGCCCACTCAAAAGGGCAATGAGAATTTGGGAATTAAAGCTGGCGTTCTGGCGACATTCACATTCTGCTAGTGAAATAAAAAGCAGTGATAACATCTGAACTCAAGCAATTGGAAGAGCTAAGGGACTTGGACCAGACACCAGAAAGTATACCTTGTATTTCTAGGGATGTACTTACACTTCTTCCTCACAGCAACTGGACCCAGTCTGGATCACACTGCCAGGGGTGTTGGTTGAGGCAGATACAATTGTGGCGTTTGAGACTTTTGGATGGGCACATGGAAGTGCATGGAATGGAGGGATATGGATCATGTACAGACAGATAAGATCAGTTCATTTTAAACAGCAACTGCAGGAATTTATAGTTTCAGATTGGCACCAGTAAAAGATACAGGCCGAGAAATGACTGTGGTGATATCAGTGAAAGTGCACTCAACGTGTTGTGTTAATTTGCTTTGTGTCTGCTGATACATCAATGGGGGAGCTCACTGAAGAGCACCCAGAGGAAGAGTGCACAGATTCATTACATTTCTGTCCAATAATTTCCAAAAGCTTTATTTCTATCTCTAATATTTGAATCATTTTTATTTATTACTAGACCAAATGGACCCGTTGGGCCCAAACCTCTCCTGCATTGGTGCAGCACTCTCTCCTCCCCCACTCCCTCCACTCCATCCCGCTCAACCCCCCTCCTCCCACAACATCCCCCCTTATCCCCCCCTCCTTCACCCCCCTCCCACCCTATCCCCCTCAACCCCCCTCCCTCCTCCTCCCCCCCATCCCCCCCTTCACTCTCTCCCCCGTATCCCGTAGGAGATAGATTTAAGCCTTAAAATGTGAATAACTTTAAAAATATAACACCGATTTCAATGAAACTTCTTCCATTAGCACCAAAGGGATGACGGTAAATAAGATGGGCCTAAAATTGTCGCGCTATCGTGTATCGTTTTGGCAAACAAACAACAAACAAGAGTTTTAGCATATAGATTTGGAAGAGTCAGCTGGAAACACTTTAACTCTTTATGAGACCAAATGGTTAATTTCTATTAACCATTATTGCATAGCAATAAAAACTTGGAAGCAGAGATTAAGGGCTGAGCAGTCATTAGAACTCTTTCTCCCATGAAAATTTATTTTTGAATGTCAAAGTCAATTTTGCTAATGACGGGATTTTAAATTTCATGTTCAAAATGTGTAGTGGGAAATCACACCGGATGTTGTGCAGCCATTTCCCAATGAAACTATTACAAATTCTGCAGGAAGGCCTTCGTTCACAGAAACAGCAACGAAATGAAATCCTTTACATCTCCGCAGTTATACATCTTTTAACAAGCTGCTCCATCTCGTCACTGACAAGGCATCACCTATAACAATTTTCTTAAAGATCAAACCTCACTCGTCACCCTAGAATTTGTTGTTTTTTGTTTAAAAAAAAAATAGGTGCAGGAGGAGGCCATTCGGCCCTTCGAGCCAGCACTGCCATTCATTGTGATCATGGCTGATCTTCCCCAATCAATAACCCGTGCCTGCCTTCTCCCCATATCCCTTGATTCCACTAGCCCCTAGAGCTCTATCTAACTCTCTCTTAAATCCACCCAGTGATTTGGTTCCACTGCCCTCTGTGGCAGAGAATTCCACAAATTCACAACGTTTTTTCTCACCTCAGTTTTAAATGGCCTCCCCTTTATTCTAAGACTGTGGCCCCTGGTTCTGGACTCCCCCAACATTGGGAACATTTTTCCTGCATCTAGCTTGTCCAGACCTTTTAAAATTTTATATGTTTTTATAAGATCCCCTCTCAACCTTCTAAACTCCAGTGAATACAAGCCTAGTCTTTTCAATCGTTCCTCATGACAGTCCCACCATCCCAGGGATCAATCTCGTGAACCTACGCTGCACTGCCTCAATTACAAGGATGTCCTTCCTCAAATTAGGAGACCAAAACTGTACACAATACTCCAGATGTGGTCTTACCAGGGCCCTATGCAACTGCAGAAGAACCTCTTTACTCCTATACTGAAATCCTCTTGTTATGAAGGCCAACATCCCATTAGCTTTCTTCACTGCCTGCTGTACCTGCACGCCAACTTTCAGTGACTGGTGTACAAGGACACCCAGGTCTCGCTGCACCTCCCCCTTACCTAACCTAACTCCACTGAGATAATAATCTGCCTCCTTGTTTCTGCCGCCAAAGTGGTTAACCTCACATTTATCTATATTATACTGCATCTGCCACGCATCTGCCCACTCACTCAACCTGTCCAGGTCACCCTGCAACCTCCTAACATCCTCTTCGCAGTTCATACTGCCACCCAGCTTTATGTCATCCGCAAACTTGCTAGTGTTGCTTCTAATTCCCTCTTCCAAATCATTAATATATATGGTAAATAGTTGCCCCAACACCGAGCCTTGCGGCACTCCACTCGCCACTGCCTACCATTCTGAAAAGGACCCGTTTACTCCTACTCTTTGCTTCCTGTCTGCCAACCAATTCTCTATCCATGTCAACACCCTACCCCCAAAACCATGTGCTCTAATTTTAGTCACCAATCTCCCATGCGGGACCTTATCAAAGGCTTTCTGAAAGTCTAGATCCACTGGCTCCCCTTCATCCATTTTACTTGTCACATCCTCAAAAAAATTCCAGAAGATTAGCCAAGCATGATTTCCCTTTCATAAATCCATGCTGACTTGGACTTATCCTTTTACTGCTATCCAAATGCACCGTTATTACCTCTTTAATAATTAACTTCAGCATCTTTCCCACCACCGAAGTCTGGCTAACTGGTCTGTAATTCCCCGTTTTCTCTCTCGCTCCTTGCTTGAAAAGTGGGATAAGATTAGCTATCCTCCAATCCACAGGAACTGATCCTGAATCTATTCAACATTGGAAAATGATCACCAATGCGTCCACAATTTCTAGCCACCTCCCTGAGTACCCTGGGATGCAGACCAACAGGCCCAGAGGATTTATCATCCTTCAGTCCCATTAGTCTACCCAATACTATTTCTCGCCTAATGAAAATTTATTTCAGTTCCTCTACCCCCCTAGATTTCTCTGTCCTTCAGTACATCTGGGAGATTGTTTGTGTCTTCCTTACTGAAGACAGATCCGAAGTATCTGTTCAACTCTTCTGCCATTTCCTTGTTACCCATAATAATTTCACCCATGTCTGCCTTCAAGGGACCCTCATTTGACTTTGCTAATCTTTTTCTCTTAACATATCGAAGGAAGCTTTTACTGTCCTTCTTTATATTCTTGGCCAGCTTCCCCTCGTACTTCATCTTTTCAGCCCTTATTGCCCGTTTTGTTACCTTCTGTTGTCCTATGAAAGTTTCCCAATCCTCTGGCTTCCCGCTACTCTTTGCTATGTTATACATCTTTTCTTTTAGTTTTATTCCATCTCTAACTTCCCTTGTCAGCCACGGTTGCCTCCTACTCCCCTTAGAATCTTTCTTCCGCTTTGGAATGAAATGATCCTGTTTTGTTACACAGTCCTAGTTCTATTTGTACACGTAATAAGTGTTATGATTTTCTTCCTCCTCAAATACGTCTGTAGCCTTATCCAACTCTATTTTCCAACTTTTCTAATGACAGACAATCTTTGGCTTCTGTGCAAGTTGTTCCGTCACTTTGCTGAGAGCAGACATTTCATCCTCTTCAGTTTCAGTCTCCAGCTCCAACAGCAGGATACAGGTCTTCATCAGCTCAACCCGCAAAACAGCCTGACTTTGCAGCCAAACTCAAAACTAAGAATCCCCTCTTAATACTTACACCATCTGTTCCTTCATATTTTCAAAGCTAACTTTTTATGATTTTGCTCTTTGTTCAGATCAATAAGCTATCTTCTATTAGTATGTAAGGACTAAAATCAACAAACTCTCAAGAAGTTCAAGTGCTGCATGTAACACTGCATCTTACCTCAAAACAGTAATCCTGCCCCAGGATGCTGCTGTGCACAGATTTAATTGTCACTTCTTCCTCCATACTGAGATCCAGTGCCTCCACCGCACTACTCGGACTGAGCAAAGACTCGTGAGACCGCGATTCTTTCAACCTCGGCATCAGACGTGATCTGCAAGAAATATCAAACAGAGGGTGCATCAGATATAAAATCCCCCTCATAAACAAAACTGAAAATATAGTGATTGTACGTCATAAATCACCCAACCAATTTCTGTATACAGAATGTAGTGCAGATGCCCATAAAACCTTCTCATTCGTCATTAATTACAGCAAGAACATTTTGTTGTACAGTAACTATGCAGTGATTTTTCCTGAATCGTTTCTCCTTGGCTGTTCCACTGAAGAGCACAAATTATGATCAGGTCCAGACCCTTTGCAATGAATATTAACAGGCTGTTCAGGTGTTGAATTAACCAACAGGTGACGTTGGTGAACCCTGGCTAGGAAAAGAACGTGAGGCCATGCAGAACTCTGTTCCTTGTCCTGATGATCACTCCTGGGGAATGGTTGGTGAGGACGGATAGGAAAGGTCGTTGAAATGCCACTTCCAATGAAGTATAAAAAAGAGAGTTTTAATTGTGACTACAGGCCCTCCCAGATTCCTGGGCACCAGGAATTTATGGAAACAAGCTCCCATAAATATTATTAAATTCAAGAACCAGCCTTGAATAAAAACTGTTTCCATATCTGCATAAGAAGCCGGGAGGTAATGTGCCAGTTTTTCTTGGTGGGTCAGGTGGTGGAGAGAGTTAGTAGCTTCAAATGCCTGGTAATTAACATCTGGGCCAACCTGTCCTGGTCCCAGCACATAAATCCATTCATGAAGAAAGCACATCAGCGACTCGACTTTCTGACAAGTTTAAAGAGATTTGGCATGTCTCCGAATACTCCAACAAACTTTTACAGATACACAACAGAAAGTGCCCTGACAGGGTGCGTCACGGCCTGGCACGGTAATCCCAACACATAGGAAGGCAAGAGGCTGCAAAGAGTGGTGGACTCGGCCCGGTCCATCACGGCCACAGCCCCCCCCCCCCCACCAGTGACAGCGTCTACACCAGGCGCTGCCTCAACAAGGCGGCATCTGTCATCAATGATCCCCAATGAGCCACGTCCTTTTGCCACTGCTAGAGTCGGGCAGGAGGTACACAAGCCTGAAGTCCCACACCACCAGGTTCAGGAACAGACACTTTCCTACAACCATCAAGTTCCTAAACCCATCTGCACAGACCTAATTTCCACACCACGACCCACCCCTTGCACTACCATGGATTGTTTGTTTCCCAATTATGTTTTTGCACTAATTACTTTTTTTTCCAGCCTTCTTTCTTTTAGAAGTTTGTATAATTTATTATAATATGTTTTGTGTGTGTTTGTCTGAGTTTGACAGTCCACAGTAATCATTCTCTTAAGAACCAAGGCTGCTAGTTTCACCATGGGAGGCCACTTAAGAGAGTTGCTTTGGAAATTAACACGTATGCATTAATACTCTATTCAATAATGTAGTAGGCACCGATTGTTCCAGCCCATCAAAACTAGCCATGGGACATCTGATTTTAAGACAATGAAAAAATGGTCATGTTAATTGACCCTCATCAACACCATTCATTACAATGCTCTGGGAGATGCTGAGTGACTGGTGCTTTTGCATATATTTTCACATGGGCAGCACAGCATATTTTCCAACCAACAGGAAAAAAATATATTGACGTATGATCCTTACCGAGCCTGAGGCATGCCTGCATGGAAACTCAATGCAGGATGTATTGGTACATTTATAACAGGAGTGGAAAACCAATCAACCAATTCAAGGTGAGGTTCCATTTTTTGACATTGCTGCATTGTCTGATTTGTACCTGATTTTCCACAAGATAATTGCAGTTAAAGTAACACTAGAAAAGCTGATCTTGATTTAGTTTAGTCTAGAGATAAAGGGTTGAAACAGGCCCTTTGGCCCACCAAGTCCACGCCGACCAGCGATCACCCTCTACACTAGTACTATCCTATACACGAGGGGCAATTTACAGAAGCTAATTAACTCACAAAGCTGCACGTCTTTGGAATGTGGGAGAAAACCCACATTGTCAAAGAGAGAATGTCTCCTTACAGACAACACCCAAGGTCAGGATCAAACTCGGGTCTCTGGCGCCGTAAGGCAGCAGCTCTACCACTGCGCCACTGTGCTGCCCAATGTTGATATGGCAACATTGCATATTATATCAGGTAATCATGATTTTGTTTAATTCACAAAAGGGCACTGCACTCAGTTCAGCAGTTGTACATTTATGTATTTGAAACTACACTGAATAAATTCAGTGATTCCAGCAAGAAGCTATGCCTGATGTCAGCAGAGCCAAATCCAAAAAGCTACAGTGCTGTAATCTAACATGTGGCTCAAGCTTCAATAGCTGTCAATTTCTCTCTTGGATTCACAACATTGTTGAATGTACATATTTACATCACCTATGCCAACCTGTCCAATCAACATTTCCTTCACACAGATTTGTTTTTGTCTTAAATGCTTGACAATTTAATTAAAAAGTTGAAGTCCAATCTAACCACAAATATTACAAACGCAAGAGAAAACAGTTTTGCCGCAGGAGTGAATTAAACACTCAAGATCACATTTTCTATTTGGGAAGCTTCCAGAATCATCACTGTGGTATCAGTGTGATTGATGTAACTTGTTATTGTTAAAAAGAAAAATTATATCTTCATCCATCTGCACTTGGAAATATTTTCCCTCGTGAAAGTCCATGGTTTTGCCCAACCTAGCTAAATAAAACCTATTGGTTGGTAAAGATATCAGCACACAGTAAAGAACAACATTGTTTGTTCTTTTAATTAACTGTCTCACCCAATTAAGTTTGAAATAGTCAGCCAGACCTGACTCAATGTCACCATCTATTCTGGACTATGCACAGCCTCTGGCTTCTCTCCATGTCCTGTGCAGGAGAACGGTACCCATGTAGTAGACATTTACACATTTCACCAAAAACATCAGGGACACTCAAAATATTTCTGTTTTAAAGGACGCAAAGCAGCAACAAGGCTTCCCAAATGCTCTTGTTCATTTCTTAGTTACTGAGTCAAAGGAATCAACGGATGGTCACTGCTCAACCAGTCAGATAGGACTTAACGGAGAAACAAAGGATTGCAGATGCTGGTTTATACCAAATATAGACACAAAGTGCTGGGGTAACTCAGCGGGGCATGCAGAATCTCTGGAGAAAAAGGATGGGTGACATTTCAGGTCAGGACCCTTCTAATAGGACTTAATGTTCCGTGGAAAGGCTAAAACATCTGATTGATAAATTAGTTCTTTACTGTAAAGCAAGGCATGATGTTTAGTCACTTAGGAGTTCATGAACAGACAAAGAGATGAATAATGTTCAACCCAAGCCATGTTTCATGCTGACGCCTGTGGTGCACTATAGATCTAACCAAACTCTACGTCTCACTGCTGGCCCTGTAAGCATTGTTGTCCACAATGGATAGATCCCAAGCCTCACACATGGACCACTCTGTTGGCCTTATGTCAAGTCATGCAATCAAAGGACTTTATCATGGTTTCTAAGCGTCTGGAAATCAGAGCTCTTAAAATAGTTGGGATAAAACTTAAATGGATTTTTTGAAATGAGAAACAAGGGATTACAGATGCTGGTTTATACCAAATATAGACACAAAGTGCCGGGATAATTCAGCGGGGCATGCAGAATAGGTGATAAAATACGTAATAAAATTAATGATCATACACTAACACTTCCCTGTGCTTTGCGATTCAATCCAGGCTGGAGTCCTCATTCAAACAGATGGGCTGCACTGCAGTCTGGGGAAAAGCTAAAGGGACCAGTATGAAGTACAGCCAGTCTATCTGAGGTGTGCCCCATGCTTTAGGATGCCCTTCACCAGTGGATGTGGGATATTAGATGCTTTGAAGTCAGACCCTCAGCACATTTCTGATTTCCACATTGGTCTGTGCTGGTGCAGAAATGAAGATTGTACTGATCCACAAAAAGGATTTCCTCTTTTGAACCACCAGCCAAAGGTAAGCAGATTTCTGATTAATTCATAGGTTGTAGGAGCAGAATTAGGCCATTTGGCCCATCAGTACTGGAGTGCTATAATTCATATAATCATAATCATACTTTTTTAGCCAAGAATGTTTTGCAACGTATGAGGAATTTGATATGCCATTTAGTCATACCAATATAAAGCAACAAAACACACAAAATATATTTTAACATCAACATCCACCACAGTGACTCCTCCACATTCCTCACTGTGGTGGAAGGCGAAAGAAAAGTCCAATCTCTTCCCTTCTTTGTTCTCCTGCGGTCGGGGGCCTCGAGCAAGGCCTCCAGCTCCATGATGTTAGGCCGCAGAGTGACCGGAGATACGATCCGGAAAACAATCGCATCTCCGGCAAGGTAAGAGATTGAAAAAAGGATGCCCCAAACCCCCTCCCCCCACAAAAAACAAACCAGAGAACATTAACACCTACTTTTAAAACACACTAAAAATAACAAAAAGACGAAAAGACAGGCTGTTGGCGAGGCTGCCATCGCTGAGGTATAATGCATATAACATTCCTTCACAACCTATATTGTTCGCAATTTATAGAAAAACTAATCCAATTCTGGAAGAGAACAAACTGTGCTTAAGAAAAATAACATTACAATATTCTTCCAATCTCAACAAATTACATTAGTTGTTTGTATTGTGGTGCTTTGCTTCTGTAGAAAGTAGCAGCAATGTCAATTTAGTACATACTATCCCAAAAGTGCTAGACTTTAAAAATACACACGTGAAAATTGTGTCCCTTTTGTCATTACTTTGCTCCACAAATTGGACATAAGTACCACATTGTGACATTGTTACTGCTTATGAAAAGAACATGGCGAGTCAAACAATGACTTAAAAAGCCGATTTCACTAAATGCACTCTTAGCTTCGATAATCCCTTTCATGCACTTTGTGGCAACAGTTTTCATGGAAAATTTGTAGGCACAAGAACATGCACATTGTGATTATACATTACCCACCGATTAATTCCATTGTGTAGTCTTGGGTATAAAAAAATGATTCCCCTAACAGGCAAGCTATATTCACAATAGAGGTCATTTCCTTCAGCAAGGAATAGCTGTGTTTATTCACTCACTGAAATGCTCTTGTGAATTCCTGCCTTGGCTTTAACTGGTGGGCATATTAACTGGTGGGCAAGTCTTTGTGTGGGGTTCAATGTTTTGTAATTGGCAGACACACCAACCAGCTGCTATTTTGACACTGCTAATCTATTGCTAAATGGGTTGCATGAAAAACCCATCAATACGGTACAGAATTGAATGCCATTCACAGCATTGCATTTTAAGGAACTGTCATTATATATGAAAACATGCCTGCACTTCAAATAAGAGCTAATCAGCTCCAATTTCTTGAGCTGTCATTAACTCTGGAGTCTTTTTATTTACTCGGATGATTTGATCTGATATGAAAAACCAGGCATTTCTCAAAATGTACTTGGGACAACAAATAGGTGCCCGCCCAAGTAAAACTGCCTTTACATTCCAGCTGGCACTTCATTAAATCATTTTCCATTTGCACAATGTGTTTCCCGACATTATCATACATTTGTACCCTGCAGAAATACTTATTTTACCTGATGTTGTTCTCTACTGTAATAAAGAGGTAATTTAGCTAAATATATAATTTAAAAAGAAACCCTGGCTGTATCAAGTCCCATTTGCCTCAAAACACATCATCGAATGAGAATCGTAAGCACATGATGTCACAGAATATATAAGCTCAAACTATATTTTATTGATAAATGGCTAAGTTTGTGCTTCTTTTCAACAATTTTCAAACTATTATTCGAGAGCAGAAAGCCTTTTAAAATCATTATTTTCTCACTCATTTTCAGAAATCCCTTATTTACATGCAATGCTTTATTTGATGCCCGTTATCAATTCTCAGTAGAATACCTAAAAATCCTGGACATAAACTTTACAGCTCATAACAGCAGGGTATCCTTATAAAAGTATAAACTTGCTCACCCCACAGCCATCTACTTCTTACGACTCGCTTGCTTTAAAGATGTAATGTACTTACAGAAGAAGCATAATGCTGCAGTTGCTGTTGCCTGTGGTTCAAATAATTACATTCTAAAACAATGCTCAGGCAGTAAAAGGCCATGACTTCCAGCAACAGAATGAATGATAACGGCGATATGGAAAAGTAATCGTGTCCCAGCCCAACCTTCCCTACGTGGGCTGCTGTGAATGGAACAGTACGAGTAAACAGTTTAGCCGGCAGCTTGATTGGCACATTTGTTTCAATTGACTTCTCTGTGGTCAGGCAGGCGGTCTGACTCAAAGCAAATGCTAACATTTGTTCAGCTTCCAGCATGTACTACCTCAGCCTGACAATTCTTCCTGTCCTACTCCCCCACCTCTCCTGTTTTCCTGGAAGGAAACTGGACCAGCTTAAAAACAAGCACATTCTGGAACAAATCTGACGTAATTATGTAAAAATTCTTCAGTTCAAACTATACGGCCATATCAAACGGCACATTTTCTCTACGAGGGTGTGCTCATTTTGACAGCTTGCATTGAAACAAATAGTTTAATTACATTATCAGACTTCCAGTTTGCACTCTTACAGAAGAACAAGTCCGACAGCAAAATACATCCAATTGTCTCCAACCCAAGGCTGAGTTCTTTGCAATAAAAGTGTGATTTTATTTTGCTTTAAGAATGAGATGAAAGTAAAATCGCTAATGTGGCCAATTGTGAATACATGTAAGATTTCAAGTCATTGTGTTCGTGGAAACCAAGCAGGCCAGTATTTTGAGCAAACTGTATCTGGGAGAGAGAGGATGCAGCTGTGGCCACATTGTGGTCCACAGGCCGGAAGAGCAGCAACACTATTCCAACAGGAATAGTCTCGGAGCTTTGCTAACTGGCAACAGAACTGGATTGCAGGAACGGTAGTGCACAAATGCAATTTGCCTCAAGAAACTGCCAGATGTAGCGAGGGGAGGAGAATGGGAGGCAAGTGTTGCATTGGGATAGTGGGAAAAAGAAAGGAAATCTTCCGAGCTATTGATCGAGCAATTGGTAAGCTAAAAACTACTCTTCAACTCATCTGCTGCTGAATGCCACCCGGTCCATTCCTTTGTAATGCCAATGGTTTCCCAAACTAACTCTCACCTTTCACTCTCAGTAAATCATTGAAAACTGCTCCTTGTATCCTAATTTGCACCAGATCTGTTTAACTATCCCCTGTGCTCACAAACCTATTATGACTCCGTTCCAAGAACACCTCCCCTTTATAATTCTCATTATCATCCTGAGATTTGGAACTCCACATCAAAGTGGAGGTATGTTTTCAAACCTGCGCCTTTTAAAAGACTTTTAGTTATCTACCCTTTGGCTTTTCATCAGATTTTCCCTCTCTAGCTGAAAGTACACACAAATCTAATGTTACAGCTGCTCAGGTAACAGTAATTCTCCCTCACAGAATAAACAAATCGCCACCTAAATATTTGAGAGATCGAACAAAATTCACTCTTACAAAAAGTTAATGTGAAGATGACAATTTTCTTTCCCCAACATGTTTCTTGATGACTACACAGATGACACGGAGAATTGCTATATAGACCATTTACCTTCCTGTTACACGAAGGTCACCCCCTGGATGTATTCAGCGTTATACAGTGCTTACGTCTGTACACAGTCACACGGGTGGTGACTAAGCAGAAACACATGTTTCCACATTCACACAACGTCAACCAATATACATTAGATGGGTCTCAAAAAGGGTCTCGACCTGAAACGTCACACGTCAGCCAATGTACATTAGATGGGTCTGAAGAAGGGTCCGGACACGAAACGTCACCCATTCCTTCTCTCCAGAGATGCTGCCTGTCCCGCTGAGTTACTCCAGCTTTATGTGTCTGTCTTACATTAGCTATACACTGAATTGTACCATCCATTGGCCTTCAGCCTTCATTATCTTTTTCAAATTGTGCCCCCTTTATATCTCTGTTGGGAGGCTCTGGACCCGAAACATTAACTTACTTCCTCTTTCCACAGATGCTGCCTGACTTGCTGAGTGTTTCCATCATTTTCTACTTTTATTTCTCATTTCCAGCACTTGCATTTTTTTAATTTTCACTTACCTCTGCAGCACTACCTTAAAATGGATGGCAGCAGTAAGTTATAGGACTGAAAACCCAGATTATTTTCCTAGATATTTAATATTTTGACTGGTTTCAAGGTAAGTAAGGAAAAAAAACCCAACTGGAGTAATCCATTACCTATTTATAAATGGATAAATTAAACTGGACAAATGTGCTTCATCATCTGAATCCATCTTGTGAAGATTCAGCTTCTTCATAATGCAGTGAAGCTTGATAAATATGTGCAGCAGTCATACAGCACCTAAACAGGCCCTTAGGCCCAACCTGCCCATGCTAACCAAAGATGCCCTATCTACTAGTCCCACCTGGCCATGTTTGCCCAATATCCCTCTGCACCTTTCCTATCCACCTACCTGTAAACTTATCTTTAACATAATTATCTGTCACTTATAACTATCCTGTACACAATTGCTCCAGGAACATGGTTCGAATCACTGAAGTGTTCCCTTAAAATTATGACCGAACAAATGCACTAACTATCTTTCATGTTTTAAAAACATACAAATTAACTCTGCTGTATAGGATGTTGGAACCAGCTTGAATCCCAGGCCAAAATTCCAAGATTACATGAACAAATTATTCTCCTTTCCAATAAGGAATGACATGGGGCTTGCTTAGACACAACTGGAGTTAGATCTTGAATGGTGGCTAAGATGAGGATGCGATGGAGCTGAATTCTGACCCGAGCGATACGGGCCATGTTCTGTCTGCAACAGGTTTATTCATTCAGAATAATCATTCAGCTTTGGGTCATGTTGAGCCCTGCTTGCTCTATTCAATACTTGATGTTGGTCAGGATAATTTATTGAACATGTCTGCTGTTTTTGATAAACAGCAATGTATATGATGCATTGGTTTTGGCACTTCTGAAATTGTCTCATAGCTCCGTCAGCTATGGAAACAACATACTAGTTCATAAATACCTTCGATTTGTACCAGCATCGAAAGTTATTTTCTTACACTACTAGTTTGTGGGTTCAGTCAGACTGGGATTAGCAATGATTAGTCAGCTTTTACTTTCATACCCATTAGGAATTGCAGCCAAGTTAAGTTCAGTGCTGTTGAGCAGTGGAGAATGAAATGTATTGCCATTTTTGTTGCCCGTGATTTTTGAACGAATAAGAGGCAAAATGTGATAAACACAGGTAACAATGCTTTTCCTGCCAAAGGTTTGCTCCGGCAACAAATAAACAATCATAACGCAGGAAATTGCAAGACTCAAGGTGATGAAGAGCAAAGATAACACTGATGGTAAACTGCTTTAAACATAAGGAACTACATTCATATATTAGAGTGATGTGTTAAAATAGTTCAACTTCCAAATTAAAAGAGGTCTTTATCAATTAAAAATGCAAGTTATTACTTTAAACGCAGTTCAATAACAGGGAGCAATGTATATACTCCGAGACAATAGAAGGAATATGGAATTTAAATGAAATAATTTTTGATATCATGCTGTACCCTACTTCAAATGTAAAATAAATGCTCCTGAAAGAATCTGATGATATTATTATGTCATCTTGTTTTATCCTGACTTGCACTGGGGCTAAAAAGCCAGACACTGTTCCTTTACTAGGATGTTGGGAACTACCACTGATAGGAAAGAAACCCAAATATTTTTAAAGAACCTTCATTGAAAGCAATCCATGCAGATCCAGATTTATCCAATCTAAAAGTCCTAGTTAGACCAATAGTGGCATGCGACTGGCAAGAGCTGAGGCAATTGTTGCCGGTGTATTGGATCTTGGGTTACTCAATTCTTATCTATATACTAAAACTCTTGTTTGTTTGTTTGTTTATTCCTGAACTACAGCCAAAACGGTACACGATAGCGCGACAATTTCAGGCCCACCTTACTCACCGTCGCCCCTTTGGTGCTAATGGAAGAAGTTTCATTGAAATCAGTGTTATATTTTAAAAGTTATTCACATTTTGAAGTTTATCGTGGAGGTGGGGAGGAAAGGGGAAGCGGGGTGGAGGGAGAGGTAGGAGGGGAGAGGGGAGGGAGGGAGAGGGGAGGGGGGGGGAGAGGAGAGGGTGCTGCACCAATGCAGGAGAGGTTTGGGCCCAACGGGTCCACTTGGTCTAGTACCAGTTAAAATCCCATCAGACTAGATTCTCAACATTTCTAGAAAAGAGATATGCTAGGTTGGGATATAATTTCCTCCATAAAATCAAATCGTACTTTTCCCACATATTGTTCCCTTAATCTTTTATACATGCAGCGGTGCAATAACAGTTAGCATTTATCATAAACTATCCATGATCTAAACAAATCGAGTAATGAGCAATGGGACACTCCATTGCAAAATTCTGCGAGGGTAAGTTTTTAAAAATCTTTTGATAGTATTTGGTTTTTGCTGTATCATTACGTTATGATGTTATTATTTGTCATTTTTAACCTTCATTTAATGGCACTCGCTTCATAAGTTTGTAAATTCTAAGAGCAGAGTTAGGCCATTCGGCCCATCAAGTCTACTCTGCCATTCAAACCTGGCTAATCGATCCCACCCTCTCATTCCCATTCTCCTGCTTTATCCCCATAACCCCCGACACCCTGACTAATCAAATGGATGATGGAGTTGAGTAACTCTGGAATAAGCTTTATTGAGATGTAAATATGGCCAATAACTCATGGATGCCAGCCACTGGTGCTAATCAATGAAATCAATCATTCAAATGAATGAAAGAATCCGTAGAACACACCATCTTGCTCATATATTGTTTATGCAGCGTATCTGTCATCATGCTTCCTTAGTAGTTTTAAATTAATTCATCACGTTTTGCCAACTGCCAAGTGATAAGTCACACTTGTATATTACTGTTTTTATCTTTCCTTGGTGTAAATTACTATTCCACCAAGTAGTATGCAAATACGTTTCACTACGAAAACATGTGCCAAACTCTCTTTTTGGCCAAAGCAGAAAAAAAAGCCTCTTCCAGAAGTATTACACTTTCTATGCATTTACTTTTAAATATAAACATTGTATTCTAAGTGAGATCTATTGCTGTTGGAGAGGGAAAAGCATTTTGCATCAGAGTGAGCATCAATCCCCAGCAGACAGGGAACTAGATAGAAAGGAAAGCTTTCCCACTGGTCTTTATGAAACACTCAAAGGAGGGTGTGAATCTGTGGAATTCTTTACCACAGAAGGCTGTGCAGGCCAAGTCAATGGATATATTTAAGGCAGAGTTAGCCAGATTCTTGATTAATCAGAGGTTATGAGGTTAGGAGAATGGGGTTAGGAGGCAGAGATAGATCAGCCATGATTGAATGGCAGAGTAGACTTGATGGGCCGAATGGCCTAATTCTGCACCTTTCACATGATCTTAAGATCTTGTGAGATATATGAAGGTGGATGCTGTATACATGGATTTTAGTAAGGCTTCTGATAAAGTCCCTCATGATAGACTAATCCAGAAGATTGAAATGCATGGGATTCACGGTGAATTGGTCGTATGGATTCAGAACTGGTTTATTTGTAGAAGACAGTGGGTTGTGGTGAAGGAAGATATTGCGGCTGGAGGTCTGTAACCAGTGGAGTTCCGCAGGGATCTGTGCTGGGACCTCTGCTGTTTGCAAGCCATATATCAATTTATATGTGGAGCACGGTGGCGCTGTGGTAGAGTTGCTGCCTTACAGCATTTGCAGCGCCAGAGACCCTGGTTCGATCCCGACCACGGGTGCTGTCTGTATGGAGTTTGTATGTTCTCCCCGTGACCACGTAGGTTTTCTCTGAGTTCTTCGGTTTCCTCCCACACTCAAAAACATATAGGTTTGTAAGTTAATTGGCTTGGTCTAAATGTAAAATGTCCCTAGTGTATGTAGGATAGTGTTAATATGTGGGGATCGCTGGTCGGTGGGTCTCAGTGGAACGAAGGGCACTGTTTCCGCGCTGTATCTCTAAACTAAACCATGACTTGGACGTAAATGTCGATGGGTTGGTGAGAATTGGAGGAGTTGCAGTCAGTGAGGAAGGCTGTCAGAGGAAACAGCGGGATTTAGATCAGCTGAAGAAATGGGCAAAGAAATCGCAGATGGAGTTTAACCCGATCAAGTGTGAGGAGTTGAACTTTGGGAGGCTGAATGTGAGCGTATACAGTTAATGGAAAGACCTTAAGAGCATTGATGTGCAGAGTCCAAGTTCATAACTCACTGAAAGTGGCAGTACATTTTTACAAGACCCAGGAAGACACGATGCAGCTCTATATCAGTCTGAAGAAGGGTCTCGACCCGAAACGTCACCCATTCCTTCTCTCCCGAGATGCTGCCTGACCTGCTGAGTTACTCCAGCATTTTGTGAATAAATCGAGCAGCTCTATAAGACTTTGGTTAGGCCACATTTGGACTACTGCATGCAGTTCTGGTCAACCTATTACAGGAAGGATGTGCAGGCGTTGGAGAGGGTGCAGACAAGGTTTACCAGAATGCTGCCTGGCCTAGAGAGTTTCAGCTACAAGGAGTGGTTGGATAAACTTTTTTTTTCTGGAACGTCGGATACCGAGGGCAGACTTGATTGAAGTTTATAAAACTATGAGGCATAGATAGGGTAAGACAGTCAGGGTGGAAATGTCCAATACTAGAGGGCACAGCTGTAAGGTGAGAAGGGGAAAGTTTGATTTTTAGTTTAGTTTAGAGATTGTGCATTGGAAAAAGCTCTTCGACCCACCAAGTCCACATCAAGCATCGATCACCCGTTCACACTAGTTCCATGTTATCCCACTTCTACAAACAATATCATCATTAATGCCTATCCAAAAAGTGTTTACACAGAGGCTGGAGGGACCTCAAAGGCATTGCCAGGGATGATGGTGGAGGCAGATATGATAGTGGTGTTTAAGAGGCTTTTAGATAGGAACATGGATATGCATGGAATGGAGGGATATTCAAGATTCAAGATAGCTTTATTGTCATCCAAATTGGACGAAATTCAGTCACCCACAGTCCAACAACAAAAGCATCAAAATAGGCATTAAAATTACACAACCCCCAAAACACACAAAAGAAACATACATCAAGAAAACATCCATCACAGTGAGTCTCCTCCAGTCCTCTCCTCACTGTGATGGAAGACCACAATGTCTTTCCCTTCTCCTGCCGTCCTCTCCCGCGGTCAGGTTGTTGTGGTTGCAGGCCGCGCCGGACGGTCCGCAGCGGGCCGAGCCTAAGGCGAGTCGCAGCCGCTCCCGCAGCCTCCGAAGACGGCCGGCTCCGCCGATGATAAGTCCGATCCGGGGCCGGCGAACACGCTGCTGCTGCTGCTGTTGCTGCACGTCGGGGCGGTCGTGGCTCCCGACATTGAAGCCCCCGCCCAGCAGAGAAATATCCCGCGGCCTATCTTAGGCCGCGCCGGACGGTGAAATGTCCGCGACCCAAGCCCCGCGATCTGGGGCGGGCGAACACGCTGCCGCTGCCGGAGCTCCCGATGTCGGCATCCACGCGGCCCGAGCCTAAGGCGAGTCGCAGCCGCTCCCGCAGCCTCCGAAGACGGCCGGCTCCGCTGATGGTAAGTCCGGTCCGCGGGCTCTGCGAACCAGAGCCCTGGAGGCCGCCAGCTCCAGGAGTTGGGTCGATGGTAGGCCGCAGCAGGAACGGAGACAACACCCAGAAAACAAAGGTCGGGTCTCCGTTCAGAAGGGACACATATTTACAATTTTACAGTTCCCCCCCTCCCCCCCACATGCACACATAGTACACAAACACAAAAACACCACATCACAACTACAATTAAGACAAAAAACCAACAAAAACACAAATGGACCACAGGTAAGCCGCAGCTGCTATGGCAGCGCCGCCATTTTGTGGAGCAACTTGAATTTTTTTTTCTCTGTAACGTCAGATGCTGAGGGATTGTTATTATCAAATATACAGGATATGGCTCATGTACGGGAAGATTAACTTTGCCATCATGTTTGGCACCAACATTTTGGACCGAAGGGCCCTTTTCAGTGTTGTACAGTTGTATGTTCTACGTTCTACCACTCCACCAGCCACCCTCACACGCTTCCCTTTCCAATTGTTTCAATGTCAGTCGTTATGAGCTGTCCTTGAGATTTGGAGAAGGGGGAGATCATTCCCAAAGGAAAGTTGGGAGCAACAGCAGAAGTAATGCAGAGCCAGTGGTGGATTCATGCCAATGTAGTGTTGTTGTTCAATTCCAATATTGTTATTTCATCCAAAGAATCCTGATATATTATAACAGTTTGAGGATGATCATCAGAGCAACTTTAATTAAAGAATCATTAAATGAGGGTTATGCATAGTGTGCCTCGGTTTTGGAGAATCCTACATACAGGTGGCTTGTATATTTGATAATGACAATTAGAATTCAGATGAATCTGAGCAATGGAGAGAGATCTATTGGGATAACCACAAACTCTGCTAGATAGTCATTCATATTTTAGCCCTATGGAAGTAAAAATATCAGCAGACTTAGTAACTTATACATTCCATTCTTTTCATTGTCCACGTGACAATAACCATAACTCATTATTTTATCCAATGCTGAACATTAAATGTAACATTACATTCAATGTAACCTGTTCTTGCTGACAATTCATACCAGCTGCGAATCAAAGGAAAAGCAAAAAAAAGCCAACAGTCACTTGAAATGCCATCTGGTGTTAGACATCTGCACGTTTCCAATGCCCAATGTGAACAACCCTTGGTTTGAAGCCAAGCATTGCAACTGGATGGAAATAACACCCAATCGACTAACGGGTATTATTGTGCACAGCATGTGAACAGAATGGGAACAGCTTCAGAGTCAAGGGTCACTGACATGGAATGAGCACCAAGCAATAAAAAAACAAACTCTTACCCCTCATCAAGGATATAATACTACACAGTTTATGCTTGGACTGAAGATTACGCTGATATGTACCATGCCAATAAACTCCCGCTGGCTAATTAATGGCCAACGTTCGAGTATTGGGGAAACCAGATACTTCTCTCCTTTGCAACTTTTAACAAACTGAATACCTTACGGAATCTCATACACATAGCTCGAGCAACAAGGATTTCAAACAACTTTGCTGATCAAAACTCAACTACCAAGCAAATTCTGCGGATGCTGGAAATATGGAACAAAGGAGGTGCCCAGCAGGTCAGGCAGCATCGGTGGGGAAATAAGCGGAATCAAGTCATGTACCCTTGCTCAGAACTGCAATGAGTGACAAGTGTGGTTTAAATTGCAGAGCGGTAATTAGCAGTTTGATGCAGAGATAAGGTGAAACAAAGAGGCAGCCATAACTGTGGGAGTAAAAGGTGGGGTTACCTGAAGTAGTTAAGCTCAATATTAGGCATTGTTAGAGCAGTGTAGCATTCTCTATTCTTGCTTCAGATTCAGAGTTTGTCTAACTAGCTTAAGCAGAGATATTTGACGGAGGCAAATGGTATCTAAGAAATGAACAAGAACACGAAAAATATGCTGATGTTTCCAGAAACGGGAATTCTGTGTTACTCGTGAAAGCACAAGCTGCAAATGTCAATAGTTTCTCTGTCAAGTATTTAACCCATCTAAAAGAAACCAGTGAATACTTACTTACAAAGTATTCAACAGGTCTGTGGAGAGCAGGAAAGGATTAACCTTTTTAGATGGACAACCTTTCATTCTTCAGCATTCTAAAAAAGAAACTAATTGCCCTCATAACTTATTTCTCAGTCGTGGGTGGAATGAACCAACCAGAACAATACGATTCCCAGACTGATCTCTAGTATTTCAGGACTTAATGTTTCTCTATGGTTAGGTATCTTAAAATCCAATGTCCATCCATCCTGCAAAAAATAATTTACAAATAAAAACATATATTGAGAAAGTTAGAAGAGTAGAAACAAGGCACTGCAGATGCTGGTTTATGCCAAAGATAGACACAAAGCACTCAGCGGGTCAGGCAGCATCTCTGGAGAGAAAGGATAGGTGACGTTTTTAATGTTGGGGTTGGGGGAGGGGGTGTGGGGGGAGTTGATGAATTGGAGGTGAGAAAAGACCAGAACTAATCAAGGCCAGCCACAAATGACCATGGTGCCTGTGAGCCCATGGTTGGCTAAGGAAGGTGTGATGTCAAGAGGAAAATTGTAAGAGAACTGTGGAACTGGTAAGATAACTAGGGTGGAGGAAGGGGACAAGGGCAAAGGGGAAGGGAGTGTGAATAGAAGTTACTTAAAATGAGATAATTAAATGTTCATAACGTTGGGTTGTAAGCTACCCAAGCAAAATATGAGGAGCTGTTTCTCCAATTGGTGTGCCTCATTATGGCTTTTTTTTTTTACACAAAATTAGATTTTGATTATACGTTAATCAAATAGACTGTATATTTAATAAATGTAATTTGCAATATTAGTGCATCTCAATTTGCTGTCTTCTCCAAATCATGATTTCAGAATAGCGATGAGTAAAGCCAATCAATTACAAGGCAGTTCATTAAATAAGAATGTCTGTAAGATGATATAATAATATCCATGTTGTCATGCACTAGATTCAATTTAGTTTGGCCATTTAACCCACCAAACCTGGTACACTCATTATGCTGCCTAACCCACTGAATTACATCAGCACTTTGTGCTCAATGCAAGATTTCAGCATTTGCATTTCCTTCCGTCTACATATTCCCATTATGATGGACAAAACCACTACTGCAAAATTCCACGTCAACTCTGAAATTTATTAATTAAACTCTGGAGCAGTGCCCATCCCCATCTCCTTTGGTGACTGGATCAATCATTACACTGAAACATTAATCAAAGTGTACAGTCATTTTCTAAGAGCATCTTGCAATAACACTACATCCCTCATATACGCATGTGTCTACTGCAACACAGGAACGTTTTTTTCAGTTCCATATTCAGAGAGTTGGCATTTACATTGTCTTGAAGTTAGAAGCCTACAACTGTAGGCAACATGCTGCAATGAAAGACAATATACAGCAGGTTAAGTCAACTTTTTCAAAGATCATATTGCATGAAGCTTAAGCAATTTGTTTCAAAACACAAAGAAATATATAATCAGAAATAGATTACATTTAAATTATCCAGCACACTGTGGTCCTCTTAGTACTCTGCACTTAATCCGAAATAACTGCTTGGGAACATAATACTATTATAACATTGTACCCCAAAATAAAGTATGGGGAGCATTTTTATATGACCATCTCACTGTAGCTAAAGTTAACATCTTTCAAGTTCAACTGACAATTTAACACAGGGCTGTGTTCTGAGCCCCATGCTCTACTCCCTCTTCACACACGACTGTGTTCCTGCATTCGACACCAACACCATTGTCAAGTTTGCAGACGACACAACGGTGATCGGGCTTATCACCAACGGGGATGAAACAAACTATAGAGCGGAGGTGCAGAACCTGGCGGACTGATGCTCGGATAACAACCTGTCCCTAAATACCACCAAGACCAAGGAGCTGATCATCAACTTCCGTAGGTCACATAACGGGGAATATGCCCCGATCTCTATCAACGGGGACAGTGTGGAGAGTGTCCAGCTTCAAGTTTCTGGGCACTCACATTTCGGAGGACCTAACATGGTCCAATAACACTGCTGCGCTGGTCAAGAAGGCACAACAAAGACTGTTCTACTTAAGAACACTGAAAAAGTCTGGTCTACCCCAACGGCTGCTGACGACCTTCTACCGCTGCACCATAGAGAGCATCCTAACGCATGGCATCCCTGTGAGGTACCTCAGCTGCACGGAGGCAGAAAGGAAAGCTCTACAGCGAGTAGTCCATAGAGCTCAGAGGGCCATCGGAACACAGCTACCAGACTTGGAGGGCATCTACAACACACGATGCCTCAGAAAAGCCACCAGCATCCACAAAGACTCTTCACACCCCTGCAACAGTCTGTTCGAACTACTTCCATCGGGCAGACGAGACAGGGCCTTCTACGCCCGCACCTCCAGACTCAGGAACAGCTTCATCCCCAGGGCCATAGCTGCTATGAACCGGTCCTGCTGAGCCGGATGGCCACAACGCATAGATCAACTTGCACTTTACCCTGTCTAAAAACTGTTACAATTGTTTCGTTTCGTTGGGTTGCTGTTAATTACTTAAATTATTGCATCGTATGGGAGACGCATTCCCAATCTCGTTGTACCCCTGGGTACAATGACAATAAAGATATATTGTATTGTATTGTAATCAGAAGATGTTATTTTTCTATATCCATTTATTTTCCATTACTGCCAAAATATACTGAAATTTTAATTAAAAGTTTTCAAAACTAAACCAAGAACAAATTGTCTGTCTACTTTCTCCAATTCCTCTTGTCAAACCCCCTACAGTAACAGCCTCAGTGCTTTGTAGAGCTGCAGTTGATGCAAGCAACAGCACCAAAATAGGTAACACTGTCTCCCAAATTTAATATTGCTGCTTTGCAAAAATCATTACTTTCCAAAACGTTGAAGACCCTTCCACAAAACTAAAAAAACAATTTGCATGGACAAAAATATTTTATAAGTTGTGATCCCAAATTTTCCCAAATAGGTGATTTTCTTAATCCTGGAAGAGGTTCAGAGAACGCAGTGATCTTGGTCCTGACATTCCCTTCACTATGCTCTTCACTTCTAACCTGTCCTGACTTAATCCACATCTATTATTTTTCAAGGGAGAACTGGTATTCCGTATAAATACTAAATCAAACTTGGTTATGTGTTTAGTTCCAGTTTTCTGGTAAAAATCCCCAATATCCTCCCCACAGGTGTTGCATAGAATTGCTAAGTAGGTGGTTTCAATGACGCACATAAATAAAGCTTCATCCATATCTCCAATGGATTTAGCGTGTAAATTAAACGTGAAGCAGCATGCTGGGCAGTAATTAAACGTATTTGACTCATAACCTGGCTTGAAGTGACCTTGAGAATAAAGATAAAGGCTATTGGGAGGGTAGCTGGAGTGGAGAGAATTAGTGCTGAGGGAAGATAGAAAATTCACAGTTAAGGTAATTACGTTAAGCTGAATTTGGTCTTGAAGGTTTCAGTGTGAGATTGGCCAATTAAATATATTTTTCAATGAAAAGCAAAATCCAATATTGGAAATTTTATATTAATCCCACAGACTAAAATCAGGAGGACATTGTTTAAGAGCGAGATCCCAGTGCCGACTGTAACTCCCTTTCCCCTGATGCTTAGACTGAAGAAGGGTCTCGACCCGAAACGTCACCCATTCCTTCTATCCAGAGATGCTGCCTGTCCCGCTGAGTTACTCCGGCATTTTGTGTCTACACTACATCTGATTTACTTATTCTTGTGGTACGTTTGCAAAGAGTTTTCTGTGGTTTTGTAAGAATGCTATTTACATGAAATTAATATAAGCAAATTCGGATTTAGCAATTTAGACAGTCTCCCTGTAAGCATCCAATTGAAACCGGTATTACTAAAAGTGTGGCTAATCAATCACTCAGTATCCCAGATGAACTCCCTGCCAGTTGAGCACTGAGCAGCTGTGCATACAAAATAAACACTTTAAATTATGGAGATTTAATTTATAACAGTAAATACACTAAGCATAAGAGCCTGATGCCACCAAAAAGAGAAGAGGTAAGGATGAAGATTGATAAATGTTTTTTTGTGCTTCAGGGCACAATGTTCAAGCCCTTGTGACTTTGGAGATGTCTCCCAGGTTTAAAAGGAGCAAAATGCTTGCCTGGAAACATAAAACAAAAACATCAACACAAAACAAAATGTGCATGTATCCACTTGCATCATTTGGTAGAATTAAGCGGGCGTCACAAGAATCTGATTATTTATCAATCCATTTTTAGAAATGATTCACACAACCTGATCTGATGAGACCAATCTTGTCACACAATACCAAAACTAACTGCAATATTAAGACTGCAAATGGAGTTTGAGAGAAATTATGAGATAATATTAAAACAAGCTCTCCACAGACTGGGAAAAAAACATAGTAAATTATGGAAACACTCAGCAGGTCAGGCAGCATCTATGAAGCAAAACAGTTAATGTTTCAATTGTTAACTGAAACTGCATTCTTGGATAAGAGTGGCATGGCAGTAAATTAAGCAGGAATTGAAAACCCCCAAAATATCTGCAGATGCTGGAAATTTACTTTCAGTCTGAAGAAGGGTCTCGACCCGAAACGTCACCCATTCCTTCTCTCCTGAGATGCTGCCTGACCTGCTGAGTTACTCCAGCATTTTGTGAATAAATACCTTCGATTTGTACCAGCATCTGCAGTTATCTTCTTAAGTACTCTGAAGACTGGATTCATTAAGTTGTTGCCCAATGAAGTGTACTATCATACTGTATCATCAAAAATCAAGGTCTCGAGGTCCATTTATTCTAAGTGTTAATTATAGTCTGGGAATACTCCATCTGTTGCACTTTTCTGAGATTTATAAGCGTTAGTTTTAATCAAAGCTGCCCTCTTGAGATGTGTACAATACATCTTCTCTAAACTCTGGCAATACTTTTGCAATTACAGAGTTGAGAATCCTGTAATGACAGTGCAATTAAACCAAGGCTTCAACAAACTGGAATCAAATTCTAAGAAATTTAAAAACATTTGTCCATACAATTTCTGAAGTGTATTAAAAAAAGGCTCAATCTGGAAAATGACAATTTTGCAAACCTTTGAGTGTCGTACCACCCACTGAGAAATTCAATCACATACTTTGATAGGGTTCTCATTCACTCGCACAATGTGTACCAGTTCAGAATGACATTGACAGTGATAGAACACAAAACATTCAACTGTAGGAAGATTTTCATTCTGACATGTTTAATGTAAAACAGGTCTTATTTAGTTGCAAATTAGTTCATAATTTCTAGGACCAGTATTAGGTTATTCGGCCCATCAAGTCTACTCTGCCATTCAATCATGGCTGATCTATCTTTCCCTCTCATCCCCATTCTCCTGCCTTCTCCCCATAACTCTTGACACCCGTACTAATCAAGAATCTGCCAATCTCTGCCTTAGAAATAATCCCTGGGTTAATCCCTGGGATGGCGGGACTGTCATACAAGGAAAGATTGGAAAGACTGGGCTTATATTCTCTGGAGTTTAAATAGATGAGAGGGGATCCTATAGCGACGTATAAAATTATAAAAGGACTGGACAAACTAGATGCAGGAAAAATGTTCCCAATGTTGGGGGAGTCCAGAACCAGGGGCCACAGTCTAAGAATAAAGGGGAGGCCATTTAAAATGGAGGTGAGAAGAAACATTTTCACCCAGAGTTGTGAATTTGTGGAATTATCTGCCACAGAAGGCAGTGGAGGCCAATTCACTGGATAAATTTAAAAGAGAGTTAGATAGAGCTCTAGGGGCTAGTGGAATCAAGGGATATGGGGGAGAAGGCAGGCACAGGTTACTGATTGTGGATGATCAGCCATGATCACAATGAATGGTGGTGCTGGCTCGAAGGGCCAAATGGCCTCCTCCTGCACATATTTTCTATGTTTCTATCCATTGACTTGGCCTCCACAGCCATCTGTGGCATTGAAGTCTACAGATTCACCACCTCTGACTAAAGAAATTCCTCCTCATCTCCCTTTGAAAGGTATGTCCTTTTATTCTGTGGTTATGGCCTCTGATCCTGGACTCTCCCACTAGTGGAAACATCATCTCCACATCCACTCTATCCAGACAAGAACAGGGTGGTTTTACTCGCCTATGTTCCCTAAAACTTATTTAAAATGTCAAAGCTCAAACTGAATTGTATGTCCTCAATGACTCTGTGACCCCATGATTTGTCCACTCAATGATTTGTCCTCAATGACACTGTGACCCCAGGCGGCACGGTAGCGCAGCGGTAGAGCGAATGCAGCGCCGGAGACTCAGGTTCGATCCTGACTACGGGTGCTGCACTGTAAGGAGTTTGTACGTTCTCCCCGTGACCTGCGTGGGTTTTCTCCGAGATCTTCGGTTTCCTCCCACACTCCAAAGACATACAGGTATGTAGGTTAATTGGCTGGGTAAATGTAAAAAAAAAAAATTGTCCCTAGTGGGGTGTAGGATAGTGTTAGTGTACGGGGATCGCTGGGCGGCACGGACTTGGTGGGCCGAAAAGGCCTGTTTCCGGCTGTATGTATATGTCAATTTGAAAAGTCCGGGAGCAGAGCAAGGACGCCCGTTGGCTGAGCAGAAAAGTAAGTGCTAATTACAGTTGAACAGGCAGTTTAAAAAGAGCGCCAAAAGGAAGCTAGTAGTCAAGTTGAAAAGTCCGGGAGCAGAGCAAGGACGCCCATTGGCTGAGAAGAAAAGTAAGTGCTAGTTTAAGTGAGAAGTCAGGTAAATTGGACAATCAGGCAATTTAATTGGTGATATAAGCAATACTTGCAAAAGGGTGCAGCCCTGTTCGGGTGCAGCCCAGTGAGAAAAGTGCGAGTCTTTGGCTGCGAGTCTTCGGCGAGGAGGCTGAGGTGAGGAGGATACAATTGTTTTAAGCCAGAGCTGGTTATAGGCACAAGGTGATGGCGGAAAAGTTGGTGCAGTGTGTTTCCTGCAGGATGTGGGAAGACAGGGACGTCGCTGGAGCTTCTGGGAGCTACACCTGCAAGAACTGTGTCCAGGTGCAACTCCTGAAGGGACGTGTGGTGGAGTTGGAGAGGCAGTTGGATGACCTCAGGGCCATCCGGGAATGCGAGAGTTTCCTCGACAGGACCTATTGTGAGGCTGTCACGCCAAGGGTCCAGGTCGAGCGAAGGTGGGAGACTGTTTCAGGGGGGAGTGGACGTGGACTACAGGAGACCCCAGTGGCTGTGCCTATTGCAAATAGGTATACCCTCTTGGGAACTGTCGGGGCAGAAGACGTTTCCAGTCCGAGTGGCGGACCTGTTGGCAAGGATACTCGACAGGGGAGACCGAAGTCTGGAAGAGCCGTAGTGGTCGGTGACTCCATAGTCCGAGGGACGGACAGAAGATTCTGTGGCAGCAGGAGGGACTTGAGGATGGTCTGTTGCCTCCCTGGTGCCAGGGTTCAACACATCACAGACCGGCTTCAGAAAATCCTAGTGAGGGAAGGCGATCAACCTGAAGTCGTTGTGCACGTGGGCACGAATGACGTCGGGCGGAAGAGGAAGGAGGTGCTACAGCGGGAGTTTAGAGAGTTGGGAAAAACACTGAGAAGTAGGACTTCGAAGGTGGTTATCTCTGGACTGCTACCGGTACCTCGTGCTGGTGAGGCCAGGAACAGAGAGATAGAGGGTATGAATTTATGGCTGAGGGACTGGTGCAGAGAGCAGGGATTTAGATTTCTGGACCACTGGGATCTCTTCTGGGCTAGGGGTGACTTGTACAAAAGGGACGGGTTGCATCTTAACAGCAGGGGGACAAACATTCTGGCAGGCAGGTTTGCTAGTGTGACACCTGTGGCTTTAAACTAAGTAGTGGGGGGGAGGGGTTAACAAATTGTGAATATGAAGATGAGGTAAAAGGGAATACAGGAGATATTGCAAAAGACTCTCGGAAGAATGGGAACAGAAGTTCTAGAGGGGAAAAGAAATTAAGGGCAGGGCCAATTGTGAACGATGTGAGAGGGGAGGTAAATACAGCAGTTAAAGTGTTGTACTTAAATGCGCGTAGTATAAAAAATAAAGTGGATGAGCTTGAGGCTCAGTTAGTCATGGGCAAGTATGATGTTGTAGGGATCACTGAGACATGGCTACAAGAGGACCAGGGCTGGGAACTGAATATTCAGGGGTACACAACGTATAGAAAAGACAGACAGGTGGGCAGAGGGGGTGGGGTTGCTCTGATGGTAAGGAATGATATTCATTCCCTTGCAAGGGGTGACATAGAATCAGGAGATGTTGAATCAGTATGGATAGAAATGAGAAATTGTAAGGGTAAAAAGACCCTAATGGGAGTTATCTATAGGCCCCCAAACAGTAGCCTCGACATAGGGTGCAAGTTGAATCAGGAGATAAAATTGGCGTGTCAAAAATGTAATGCTACGGTGGTTATGGGAGATTTCAACATGCAGGTAGACTGGGAAAATCAGGTTGGAAATGGACCCCAGGAAAGAGAGTTTGTAGAGTGCCTTCGAGATGGATTCTTAGAACAGCTTGTACTGGAGCCTACCAGGGAGAAGGCAATTCTGGATTTAGTGTTGTGTAATGATCCTGATCTGATAAGGGGACTAGAGGTAAAAGAGCCATTAGGAGGCAGTGATCACAATATGATAAGTTTTACTCTGCAAATGGAAAGGCAGAAGGGAAAATCGGAAGTGTCGGTATTACAGTATAGCAAAGGGGATTACAGAGGCATGAGGCAGGAGCTGGCCAAAATTGACTGGACGGAGGCCCTAGCAGGGAAGACGGTAGAACAGCAATGGCAGGTATTCCTGGGAATAATGCAGAGGTTGCAGGATCAATTTATTCCAAAGAGGTGGAAAGACTCTAAGGGGAGTAAGAGACACCTGTGGCTGACAAGGGAAGTCAGGGACAGCATAAAAATTAAGGAGAGGAAGTATAACATAGCAAAGAAGAGTGGGAAGACAGAGGATTGGAACTCTTTTAAAGAGCAACAAAAGTTAACTAAAAAGGCAATACGGGGAGAAAAGATGAGGTACGAGGGTAAATTAGCCAATAATATAAAGGAGGATAGCAAAAGTTTTTTTAGGTACGTGAAGAGGAAAAAAATAGTCAAGGCAAATGTGGGTCCCTTGAAGACAGAAGCAGGGGAATTTATTATGGGGAACAAAGAAATGGCAGACGAGTTAAACCGTTACTTTGGATCTGTCTTCACTGAGGAAGATACACACAATCTCCCAAATGTTCTAGGGGCCGGAGAACCTAGGGTGATGGAGGAACTGAAGGAAATCCACATTAGGCAGGAAATGGTTTTGGGTAGACTGATGGGACTGAAGGCTGATAAATCCCCAGGGCCTGATGGTCTGCATCCCAGAGTACTTAAGGAGGTGGCTCTAGAAATAGTGGAAGCATTGGAGATCATTTTTCAATGTTCTATAGATTCAGGATCAGTTCCTGTGGATTGGAGGATAGCAAATGTTATCCCACTTTTTAAGAAAGGAGGGAGAGAGAAAACGGGTAATTATAGACCAGTTAGTCTGACATCAGTGGTGGGGAAGATGCTGGAGTCAATTATAAAAGACGAAATTGCTGAGCATTTGGATAGCAGTAACGGGATCATTCCGAGTCAGCATGGATTTACGAAGGGGAAATCATGCTTGACAAATCTACTGGAATTTTTTGAGGATGTAACTAGGAAAATTGACAAGGGAGAGTCAGTGGATGTGGTGTACCTCGACTTTCAGAAAGCCTTCGACAAGGTCCCACATAGGAGATTAGTGGGCAAAATTAGGGCACATGGTATTGGGGGTAGGGTACTGACATGGATAGAAAATTGGTTGACAGACAGAAAGCAAAGAGTGGGGATAAATGGGTCCCTTTCGGAATGGCAGGCAGTGACCAGTGGGGTACCGCAAGGTTCGGTGCTGGGACCCCAGCTATTTACGATATACATTAATGACTTAGACGAAGGGATTAAAAGTACCATTAGCAAATTTGCAGATGATACTAAGTTGGGGGGTAGTGTGAATTGTGAGGAAGATGCAATAAGGCTGCAGGGTGACTTGGACAGGTTGTGTGAGTGGGCGGATACATGGCAGATGCAGTTTAATGTAGATAAGTGTGAGGTTATTCACTTTGGAAGTAAGAATAGAAAGGCAGATTATTATCTGAATGGTGTCAAGTTAGGAGGAGGGGGAGTTCAACGAGATCTGGGTGTCCTAGTGCATCAGTCAATGAAAGGAAGCATGCAGGTACAGCAGGCAGTGAAGAAAGCCAATGGAATGTTGGCCTTCGTAACAAGAGGAGTTGAGTATAGGAGCAAAGAGGTCCTTCTACAGTTGTACCGGGCCCTGGTGAGACCGCACCTGGAGTACTGTGTGCAGTTTTGGTCTCCAAATTTGAGGAAGGATATTCTTGCTATGGAGGGCGTGCAGCGTAGGGTCACTAGGTTAATTCCCGGAATGGCGGGACTGTCGTATGTTGAAAGGCTGGAGCGATTGGGCTTGTATACACTGGAATTTAGAAGGATGAGGGGGGATCTTATTGAAACATATAAGATAATTAGGGGATTGGACACATTAGAGGCAGATAACATGTTCCCAATGTTGGGGGAGTCCAGAACAAGGGGCCACAGTTTAAGAATAAGGGGTAGGCCATTTAGAACGGAGATGAGGAAGAACTTTTTCAGTCAGAGGGTGGTGAAGGTGTGGAATTCTCTGCCTCAGAAGGCAGTGGAGGCCAGTTCGTTGGATGCTTTCAAGAGAGAGCTGGATAGAGCTCTTAAGGATAGCGGAGTGAGGGGGTATGGGGAGAAGGCAGGAACGGGGTACTGATTGAGAGTGATCAGCCATGATCGCATTGAATGGCGGTGCTGGCTTGAAGGGCTGAATGGCCTACTCCTGCACCTATTGTCTATTGTCTATTGTCTATTGATATGATATGATATGATATGGATATTAGAACACATGCACTTTTAGCTTCCTCAGTCGGGATCGTTTGAGGATCCTGCTGCTGATCTCTTCCAGTCTCACTTCATCAATGCAAACTCCATTCACAAGAAGACTCACAGACATATAATGTCATTGCATCATGTTTGGCACATTTTGGGCTGAAGGATCCATTCCTGTGCTGTACTGTTCAGTGTTCTAAGGTTTTCTCGGTTTAGGTTTATTATCGTCATGTGAACTGAGGATCAGTGAAAAGCTTTGTTTTGCATGCTATCCAATCAAATCAGATAATACTATGCATTAATACATAAATATAATCACATCAAATTCAAGTACAACAGGCAGAGCAAAGGGGAAGATACAGAGTGCAGAATATAGTTCTCAGCATAGTAGCGCACCAGTTCCAGAGACAAAGTCCACAGTGGAGTAGAGGTAAATCGGACAGTACCCTAGTTAATGGAAGGACCGTTCAGAAGCCTGATAACAGAGGGGAACAAGCTGTTCCTGAGTCTGGTGGTGTGCACTTTCAAGCTTCTATGCTTTCTGACAGACAGGAGTCGGAAGAAAATGGAATGACCAGAATGGGACAAATTTTTGATGAAGTTTGCTGCATTTCTGAGGCAGCGTGAAGTGTAGATGGAGTCAAGGGTGTGGAGTCTGGTCTGTGTGTTACACTGGGCCATATCTACAACTCTCTTCTTCAGCCCACAGATGATGGCAACGGCAATTCCCTATACTGTAGGTGCACAAAGTGAAGCAAGTCATGGGCGGCACGGTGGCGCAGCGATAGAGTTGCTGGCCGACAGCGCCGGAGACCCGGGTTCGATCCCGACTACGGGTGCTGTTTGTACGGAGTTAGTACCTTCTCCCCGTGACCACCAACAGCTTCGGTTTCCTTCCACACTCCAAATGCGTACAGGTATGTAGGTTAATTGGTTTGGTAAATGTAAAAATTGTCCCTAGTGTGTGTAGGATAGTGTTAATATGCAGGGATCGCTGGGCGGCACGGATCTGGTGGGCCGAAGGGCCTGTCCCATTTCGGTCATTCCTTTTTCTTGTATCTCTAAACTAAACTAAAGTTATCGCCTTGGAGATAACCCAAACAACATCATACCACGAATACCAGACTGTACTTTGGAGAATCTTTGTGGACTCCACAAATAAAGAACACATTTCACAATAAGGTTTAAGTCTTCAAATTTTCTACCCTTCCATTCTTCAGAATGAGATATATCTCTCAATTTAATACAATCTTCAAATATGGAGTTACTAATTTGTGAACCCAAGTTATTAATGATTCAACCCACTAAAGGCCACCTTGTTTTTAGGTATCAGGATTTCCTCTACAAATTCTGTGTTTCTCTCTTCCCTCCATAATGCCCTGAAAACTTTTGGACATCAATCCTATTAACTCAATGTGGATGCACTTCAAAAAAAAATTACTGGTAATAGTTTTGCTAAGTGTCATGAAACATCCAGCTACATTAAATGCACTAAGTATAGATGCTATCCTTTGACCTCTGCCCTGATTTCAAATAGTCTAATCCTGCTTACATGTCCACTGAATAGGACTGTTCCAAAACCAAATATCTAAATACATGTGTGCAAAGTTTAGAATCTACTCAGGAGGTGCTCCTCCACTGTCAAGGCACAGCTGCATCAGTGTTCCAAACTTTTCAAATCTACCTACTATCGTGCTTACTATGAATTAGAAATTAAAAAACCTTTAACCTGAAGCCAATTGATCGTCTTGGCACCAGCATTTTACTCCAGCATTTTGTATCTATCTTCGGTGTAAACCAGCATCTGCAGTTCCTTCCTGCACATTATTGCCTTGGCTTCTGTTTTGAATAAACAAAATCAATGGCAAAAAGGCGAGATAGTGTTTTTATCTTGTTTTAACTGGTTTGGGAACAGCTCCATTCAAGACCGCAAGAAATTGCAAAGAATTGTGGACGTAGCCCAGTCCATCAGCAAACCAACCTCCCTTCCAATAAATTCATCTACACTTCTGGCTGCTCCACAAGACCCCCAGCATATTCAAGGACTAGTCTCACCCTGGTCACTCTCTCTTCTCCCCTCTCCCATCAGACAAGAAGTACAGAAGTTTGAAAATGCATACCTCCAGATTCAGGGACAGTTTCTTCTCAGCTCTCATCAGCAAGAGTGCAGTCCTGACCTCCCATCCACCTCATTGGAGGCCTTTGAACTATCTTTAATCAGACTTTATCTTGCACTAAATGTTGTACCCTTTATCTGTACATCGTGGATGGCTTGATTGAAATCTTATATGGCCTTTTCTTTGACTGAATAGCACGCAAACAAAAGCTTTCACTGTACCTCGGTACATGTGACAATAATAAACTAAACAAAAATATAGATGTGAATGACATATAGTTGCACCCAAATGAGAACAAAGTTACTGAACATACAGCAACAGACCGTGAAATGGTATATGTGAGCATTAATGAACCGATGTATTAAAATTCATTTTGCTACTAATTTAACTGAGGTTTTCAGACTTTCACCTAATAGACTTCAGAATCTCATAGAAAAAGACTCAAAATTGTTCACGCTAATCTTTATGCACTTCAAATTTTCAAGATTAACGAGTACCTTCACATTTAAAATTTAAGACCAGCTTTCTTTGTGGAATAATAATATGAAATTACCAGTGCCATAAAGCTTGAATTTTGCTTGAGAAGGTTATTTCTTTTGTATGTTATAGCTCAGCTCAGCACCATGTACCACATTCTTTGTGTTGTGTCTTCAAATCTACCCTCAAACAGGATTACTGCTGAAACCTCCTTGAATTTTAACACACAGCTAATATTTAACCATCTTAAAAAAGATCTAATTCAAACAAGAAAGTAATGAAACAGTCATGCCAGAGCAATCATGCAGCAAAAATCGATTTGAGAAAAACCAATGGCGGAATAATTTTACTTAAGTTGGCCAGATGTCATTATTAATGTGGAAGTAAACATCCAAAATGTCAGCAGTTTGAAAAGCAGGAACCTCATCAGAAAGATAAAACAATGAAGTTACTGTAAAGTCATTGTCCAACTTACAGGTACATTCCCTTAATGTAGATACCTTATCGTTACAGACCTGAGACTTATAGTCACAATGCATGTGCATTTCCTCTCCACTTTGATCAATAATCCCTATTTGTCCAGGAGAAATACACAAAAAGGCTTGAATGTTTGGGATAGAAAACTGCAGATGCTGGTTTAAATCGAAGGTAGACACAAAATGCTGGAGTAACTCAGCGGGTCAGGCAGCATCTCTGAAAAGAAGGAATGGGTGACGTTTCGGGTCGAGACCCTTCTTCAGACTGATGTCAGGGGAGGGGGCGGGACAGAGAAGTTTCATAATTTCAGTTCAAAGAATCTACATTCCAACAGCATCAACACACAAGGGAACTTTATAAATCCCGCACTGCGGATTAATAAGTAAAAACGACTGGTCGAATTCACCCTTCTGGCACTGCTAGTTCACTTGGACAAGCCACGGTCATATAGACCAGGGGCGTTAGCTCCAGACACCTTCAAAATAGACGATGTATAATGATGAATGGAGGCACAACCTACATTTGGCCGCCATGGATCCACCATTTCCTACGTGTGACAGGATTGTTGGAGGCTGCACACGAACTGCACTTCCCTTGAACGATGGGGAGGTAAATAGTCAGCAACTAGCATTGACAATACAAGTAGCGCTTTTAGTGTTGATGTTACTTTTTCAACCCAATGACATTTCAAAGGTGAATTCATCATCAAATTCAAAAGATTAATGTGCTAGTGCTGCCGATATTCTTAAGTGCCTCTTTATTGTGATATTTAATTAAAAGCTTCTCCTAAATTAAAAAGTTCTATGGTGTAATAAGCTAGCAAGAAGCCGTGATGTTTCGGGATTCAATAAGCACAATTCATTGCTTCATTTCATTGTTCTATCTGGGACATATGACAATAAAACACTCTTGATTTTTCATAAACCTGGATGAACGCTGCAGAAAAAAGGCATCTTCAATGTCTTAAGAATTGTTGATTCCAAATGTATGTTAATCACATTAACTTAAAGATGAGAAACATTATCAATCACTGTAGCAATCACTTTGTTGTATATTTCTGGCCAGAAATTCAATTTTATTATCGAAACACCTGACCCTTTTGATGGGAAATTATTCAGAAGCAACATTTTTGGCCATTCATCCACCTGGCATCATTGGACAAGGAAAATAACTTGAAGCATTTCTGTATTTCAGCTGCCTGCTTAATTTTAAAATTAGGCCTATTAGATCCTTATCGGGCAAATTGTACAACCTGCCACTAACTCTAGCTGATAAATATTATTTTAGAGATCAAATTGTCAAACCCATTATACATAAATGATATTACAATGGGCCTGTTGCTTTACAACAGGAAAATCCACAGTCCAGATAAATTACAGAATGGGAAAGAACAACTGACATGGCTCTAAACAGATGTGAGCAAACAAATGTGTTATATTGACTTAGTTATGCCATGGTGAAGCTGAAAACAATTGTTACCATTAACTAGGTAAGATTTTTGTATGATACTGAAATCGATATCTTGTTTGTGTAAGATTTTTGAATATTTTCAGAACTGCAAGGGTTATCATAACATTCAACCATCTATTTTCAAGACCAACTTCACGATCGGAACAAGGGAAAGAGGAGCATCAACAGGTCATTTAACCTTCATTATTGTGCCGTTGAGCTCAGTCCTTTTATCTGTTCATTTTCAGGAGTTATATTATCTGCAAGGGTAGTTGCAGCGAAGGTACAGTGCATTCAGAAAGTATTCAGACCCCACTTTTTCCACATTTTGTTACGTTACAACCTTATTTTAAAATTGATTAAATTCATTTTTTTTAAATCAGCAATCTACACACAATACCCCATAATAAAAAAGCAAAAACAGATGTTTAGAAATTTTTGCAAAGTAATTAAAAAGAAATAACTGGAATATCACATTTGCATAAGTATTCAGACCCTTTACTCAGTACTTTGTTGAGGCACCGTTGTGAGATGTGTTTAAAGCAAAAGTGAGGGTGGGAATGGTCATGAAGTGGTGGGTAAGCAATTGACTGGGAAAAGGATCAGTGGTACAAGTGGTGGACATAGCAACGGATGGGTTTTAATGGAGTTCACTCATTCTTTTAAATCTCTACTTTTGGTGGTAGCTTGAAAGGATTGTTGTTCGTCGAGCTGTAGACTTGGACCCTTCTGCACTACGCAAGCCATTATCCTCTTCATGCTGGTGAATGTATGAAAATATATACATTCCATCAATAACATTAGACCACTCGCTGCAGAGAACAGTGCACTCAGTGGATTAATTCTGTATAATTTTGCCAAACTGTACATTACTGAGTGCCAAAACGTTGTTAAACAGGCTTAGAAACAGCAGCACACGAGTTCATTTTACATGAAATATCCAGGTATTTAAGTAGCTTTCAAAATGTCCTTCACATGACTTCAAAAACATTCCTTTAGTTACTAATTTGTTAAAAATGCCATTTGTTAATTTTAAACTACATTGGGAGTTCTGTAATAAAGTAATTACTGTGGAAAATGCCAACTGCTCAGAAAGAAATCTCTTCCTGGTTCCATTAAATACACAAATAAATTAAACAAATATGCCAGATTGCTTAATAACTTCATTCCAGACCTCCAAGTGAAAATATAATCTTGCGTTTATAAGAGAAAAAAACACACTGCTGTGTACACATCAACTGCATGGCACTGTTAATTCATAAATGTGCCATTTTTGCAGAAATGTGCTTCCCACGAAGCGCGGTGACGCAGTGGTAGAGGTGCCGTCTCGCAGTGCCACAGACCCGTTCCATCCTGACCGTGGGTGCTGGCTGGGTGGAGTTTGCAGATTCTCCCTCTGATTGCGTGGGTTTCGTCCGAGGGCCCCAGTTTCCTCCTACACTCTTTGATGTGCGGCTTTGTAGGTAAATTGATTTCTGTAAATTGCCCCGAGCGTGTAGGATGTGATTGTACTGTGTAAAATGCAAAAGTGGAATAACATAGAACTAGTGTGAATGGGTGATTGATGACCAGCGTGGACACAGTGGTCCAAAGGGCCCGTTTCCATGCTGTGCCTCTACACTAAATAATGCAACCAGAGAAATCTAAGTAACAGCCCTGCAAACACCAGTAGTGCAATATGCCTGCAGCAATTTTAATAGTTTGGTCGTTGTAAACACTTCCTTGAATGTCATGCCTGGCAATCCACAGTTCCATAGATTAAACAAGAATGGCAAACACATCTGATTCCAAGTTAAAACTGGATCCTTTAAGGGGCATTTCAAAGTTATAATCTTCACACAAAGTAGCTAGAATAGCTTTTGTGAATGTTTACATCAACAGATACAAAAAACAGATTTCCTGGTAAGCACTCACAGGTAATAAAGTACATTCCGATTTGGCAGCTTGATGAATGTGGACAAACGCATCCTAATTCTTTAGAGCAACCTGCTACATGATGAACATGAGACAGTAAGAGGTCTATCCTGGATTATATTGCAATAACCAAACAGCATAAACTATGTATGTCAGCTGGTTAAGTTCTGTCCTGTTTAGATGCCTGTCAAACCTGTCTAAAACTGTGAATGACACTGAATGCCTCTGCATTTAGACATTGAAAAATATGCCAACTAACATGCAAATAACAAGTTCCTATGAGTGGGAATCTGATCACCATTAGATGATCTGTATTAGTGATCTTATTTAATGGATAAATATTAACCAGGACATCAGGAATAACCCCTTTGCTCATCTTTGAGATACCATTGAATCTTTTACATCAATTCTCAGAGGGCGGAATGGATCCTTGATTTGATGTGTTGTTTAATAGAAGGCAATTCTAGTAGTGCAGTTTGGAAGTTGAGGCTAGATTTCTGTCCGAAGGAGTGGGACTGGGATCCACAACCTTACGCATTATAAATAAATTAATATACTCAACCACAGTAAAGGGGAGACATTGGTTATAAGGTCATGTGATAGGGGTAGAATTAGGCCATTTGGCCCATCAAGTCTACCCCGCCATTCAATCATGGCTGATCTATCTCTCCCTCCTAACCCCATTTTCCTGCCTTCTCCCCATAATCTTTGACACATGTACTAATCAAAATTCTATCTATCTCTCCCTTAAAAATGTCCACTGACGGCCTCTACAGGCTTCTGTGGCAAAGAATTCCACAGATTCACCACCCTCTGACTAAAGACATTTCTCCTCATCTACTTCCTAAAATAACATCCTTTAATTCTGAGGCTATGACCTCTAGTCCTAAACTCTCCCATTAGTGGAAACATCCTCTCCACATCCACTCTCTCCAAGCCTTTCACTGTTCTATATATTTCAATGAGGTCCCCCCTTCATTCTTCTAAACTCCAGCGAGTACAGGCCCAGTGCTGACAAACACTCATCATAGGTTAACCTATTTATTCCTGGGATCATTCTTGTAAATCTCCTCTGGACCCTCTCCAGAGCCAGCACATCCTTCCTCAGATATGGTGCCCAAAATTGCTCACAATATTCCAAATGCGATCTTACCAGTGTCTTATAGAGCTTCAGCATAACATCCCCGTTCTTGTATATAAGTCTTTGATGGTCCTTAGTTCAGTTTAAGAGATTTACAAGAATACTGTGACAATCTCTCAGTCTGAAGGATCTGATCCGAAACATTACCTATTCCTTATCTCCAGCGATGCAGCCTGACCCACTGAGTTACTCCAGCATTTTGTGTAATACTGTGACAATGCTTGGTTCTTTACGGAGAAATTATTTGCGATTCGATGCCATTGCAAGTTGACAATACTGAAATTGGTAATGTGTGTCAATAGCCATGGCAGTGTTTCAATGGTGCATTGCACTAGAACTCTAATTCCACATATCACAAAATCAAAGAGACTATGGCGAGTCCGAAACTTGCTAGTTGTAGACGAAGTTTATTGCAGCCGCAATACACGAATACAGAATCAAAACAACAAGTTACAGGACAACCAATATAAACTTACTGTCTTCCTTGAAGACTTCGCCGAACTGGCTAAAACGGGCGCCAAACGCGCACCTGACATCGCTGGCCAATCAGCGATGTCGTTTGCTGGACCAATCCTCATGGTCGCGTTCCCACGTGACCTCGCTGGCCAATCCGAGGGTTCGACGACCTGGACCATTCTCTATGGTCGCTACATGACCCCCCCCCAGAACCCGAGGTGCGGAACCTAGCAGGGAGCCGGATTTCGCGACCATAACGAGTACGGAGAGGGACAGCCTGAACCACTGGAGCCGGAGGTTCCGGACTTGGTGGAACAGCCGGAACGGGAGGTTCTGGAGGAACTACCGGAACGGGGGGTCCTGGAGGAACTGCCGAAACGGGGGGTCCTAGGGGAACTGCCGAAACTGGAGGTCCCGGAGGAACTGTCGGAATGGGGGTTTGTGGACTGGGCGGAACTAACGGAGGTCGGCTTCTTCTAGGGGTTTGACCGACCAGGACTGGTTGATCTGGGTCCAAATGGGCAGGTTTGAGCCGGGACACCGAGACGAGTTCACTCTTGCCGCCCATGTCTAAGGTGAAAGTAGCCGTTCCCTTACGTAAAACCCGAAACGGCCCTTGATAGACCCTCTGCAACGGGGCGCGATGGGCATCTTTACGCAAAAAAACAAACTCACAGTCCTTCAGGGAAGACGGTTCATGTACCATGGGACACCCATGACGTGAAGTCGGCACTGGAGCCAGGGAGCCCACCCGTTCCCGGAGAGCTGCTAACGCTGATGGGACTGTAGGGAGCAGGGCTGAAGTGTCCGGAAACAGATCTCCAGGTACTCGAAGGGTCGAGCCATATACCAGCTCTGCGGATGACGCACCGAGATCTGGCTTAGGAGCCGTCCGGATGCCCAACAGAACCCAAGGGAGTTGGTCTACCCAGTCTGGGCCTTCAAGCCTTGCACAGAGGGACGCCTTAAGTTGGCGGTGGAACCTTTCTACGAGTCCATTTGCCTGGGGGTGATATGCAGTTGTGGGTTGCAATTTGGACCCGTACAGTTCCGCCAGCGCGGCCCAGAGGGACGAAGTGAACTGTGGTCCTCTGTCAGTTGTAATAACTGCCGGGACCCCGAAACGAGCTACCCAGTGAAGGGCCAAAGTCCTAGCACAAGACGCTGACGAGATATCACACAATGGGAAAGCCTCTGGCCACCGGGTGAACCGATCCACCACCGTGAGGAGGTGGGTGTAGCCCCGGGAGGAAGGCAAAGGCCCGACCAAATCCACGTGGATGTGGAAAAAACGAAAAGCCGGGACTTCGAAATCCTGTACGGGGGGCTGGACGTGGCGCTGGACCTTAGCGGTCTGACAGGGCACGCAGGAACGTGCCCATCCCGCTACCTGTTTCCGCAGGCCATGCCAGACAAACCTCGCTGCCACCAAGGCAGAGGTGGAGCGGATGGACGGGTGTGCTAGCCCATGAATAGCATCGAAAACCCGGCGCTGAAGGGAGGGCGGTACTACCGGCCTGGGGCGAGGAAGAGAAACATCGCACCAGACTTTCGTGCCCTCCGACCCACAAGCTACCTGGGCCAACTTCAATCCCGAAGTGGTGGACTGGTACGTCGAAACGGTATCCGCCAGGAGCTGTGCCTCCGCGAGCTCCTGGGGATCCACTTCGCAGTCCACCGCCGAAATAGGGGGAAAAGCAGGTCTAGACAGGGCGTCAGCAACGGCATTCAGCTTACCCGCGATATGACGGACATCTGTGGTAAATTCTGAGATAGCAGTCAGGTGCCGCTGCTGGCGGGCCGACCATGGGTCAGACAATTTCAAAAAAGCAAATGTTAATGGCTTGTGGTCCGTAAATGCCACAAATGGGCGGCCCTCGAGGAAATACCTGAAATGACGGACAGCTAAATGGAGAGCTAGAAGCTCTCGGTCAAATGCGCTATATTTCAGCTCGGCCGAATTTAGTTGCCGGCTGAAAAACGCTAAAGGCTGCCAACGGCCACCAACCTGCTGCTCCAGAACCCCGCCCACCGCCACGTCAGAGGCGTCAACCGTCAGGGCCGTGGGGGCGGAGGGGCTCGGATGGACCAGCATGGTGGCGTCTGCCAAGGCTGCCTTAGCTGCCGTAAAAGCCGACTCTGCGGCCGGGGACCACAACAACTCTACCGGATTACCTGCAAGGCATTGGAAAAGTGGGCGCAGGACTCGCGCCGCTGCCGGAACGAATCTATGGTAGAAATTAACCATGCCTACGAACTCCTGCAGCCCTTTTACTGTGGTAGGCCTGGGGAAAGCCCGGATAGCCTCCACCTTCTCTGGCAAAGGGACAGCGCCGGCAGAGGTAATTCTGTGACCTAGAAAATCGAGAGCAGGCAGGCCGAATTGACATTTGGAGGGTTGAATAATGAGCCCGTGGTCTTGGAGCCGCTGGAACACGGTCCGCAAATGGGCCTGGTGTTCTTGCACTGAGGGGCTGGCTACCAGGATGTCGTCTAAATAAATAAACACAAAGGGTAAACCCCTGCCCACGCGGTCCATCAGTCGCTGGAAAGCCTGTGCCGCGTTCTTTAAACCGAAAGGCATACGCAACCATTCAAACAACCCGAACGGAGTAATAGTTGCAGTTTTTTGTATGTCCTCCGGTCGCACCGGAATCTGATGGTATCCTCGCACCAAATCGATTTTGGAAAACACCACCGCTCCTTCCAGTCCAGATGAAAAGTCCTGTAGGTGCGGTATGGGGTAGCGATCAGCCGTGGTGACAGCATTGAGACGCCGATAATCGCCACATGGCCTCCACCCCCCAGATGCCTTGGAGACCATGTGTAACGGCGAGGCCCACGGGCTGTCGGACTGACGAACAATTCCCATTTCCTCCATCTTCCTGAACTCCGCCCGTGCCACCACCAGTTTGTCTGGCGGTAGTCTCCTGGCCCGAGCGAAAACGGGAGGGCCTTCAGTGCGGATGTGATGGACTACACCGTGCTTAGCTGAAGGTGCGTCAAAACGTTGGACGAGCAGCTCTGGGAACTCTGCCAGAATCGCAGCATACGAGTCGGGGGCCGCGACGACGGCCTGGACAGTAGGGCTGGGCGAGGAGGCGATTGCCGGAGCGACGTGCTCGTCTTCAGCAGCGGGTCGGAGGTCGTTACCGCGGACATCAGGAACCAGTGAAAAAGCCCAGAGAAAATCTGCGCCCAGGATCGCTTGTTTGACGTCGGCTATGATGAATGGCCATTCGTACGTGCGGAGGCCTAAAGCAAGGGACATCTTGCTTCTATGAGCGCGTCCGCTTTCGCTGCATATGCTTCGGGGTCCTTAAAAGAACAATCCGTAAGCAGCAGTCGGACATCCTCGGGAAGTTCCTCGCGGAATGCCTGTTCAAACATCGGGCAATCCGTATGCTCACCGGCTAGCACCATCATTTCAGCCATGCGGACGGAAGGCAGTTGGTCTCCAAGCTCCGGTAGGTGCAGAAGTTTTGCCGCACCACCATGCTTATTTAACCCGAAGGTTCGCAGTAATGCCTTCTTCATGGTTTCATATTTGTCTTCCGCAGGTGAAGTTATGATAAACCGCATCATGCGCTTGGTTGTGTCCGGCGATAGAGCGCTGACGAGGTAGAAGTACTTCGTGGAATCGTCCGACACCTTCTTTATGTGGAATTGAGCCTCGGCGTGGATAAACCAAGCTTGCGGTGCGTACGTCCAAAATAACGGAAGATGAACGCCTGCCGCGCCTGACTCCGGTGTGCCCTGCTCGGTCAACGAGGCGTCGGGTTCCTGCTCAGTTGGTGATCGTCCAGATCACGTTCGGGGTCACCAATATGGCGAGTCCGAAACTTGCTAGTTGTAGACGAAGTTTATTGCAGCCGCAATACACGAATACAGAATCAAAACAACAAGTTACAGGACAACCAATATAAACTTACTGTCTTCCTTGAAGACTTCGCCGAACTGGCTAAAACGGGCGCCAAACGCGCACCTGACATCGCTGGCCAATCAGCGATGTCGTTTGCTGGACCAATCCTCATGGTCGCGTTCCCACGTGACCTCGCTGGCCAATCCGAGGGTTCGACGACCTGGACCATTCTCTATGGTCGCTACAAGACCGTAGTTTATGGTTGCAAAATAAAGTGGAAGAATAATAAATCATTTGCTTTGTACACAAGAGAACCAATTAATGCCCAACTTCAACACAGTATGGAAAATAGTCAAAAATAATTGCCAGTATTTCAAAATAAAACTCTGCTGTGCATGTAATCAACAGCACTCTAGAGGAAAATGATTCGTAATGTGGTCACATTGGATAGCTTTTTTTCTACCAGCATAGCTGTTTATTTTTCTCAAACCGGCACAGGTTCTCCGTCTTTTAATTTATGTTTGTTTCATTAATTTTACTATGTAGACAGTTTCTCATGATTGTAGGCCCCAAGCAGATGTTACTTGTCCTAAATATTCTTTTACAGAGCTAATATTGTCAAATAGATCTTGCAAGAGGGAGTTGGTTGCATTTAGAGGGCTGGCCTTTCATTTGTGTGGGTATAATACTATTTTCCATCTAAAAGATTTCACAGTGCTTCTAGCAGACAGATAACATTTCCTACAGGACAGGAGCCATCTTTGGTAAATCACCCTGGGTGACCTGAGATTTAACAATTACCCTCCATGCAATACACTGCTTATAGAGTTAATAGTCTTCCTGCTACACTCTCACCACTCATTTCAGTTATTAAATTTTATAACCAGTTAACTGAGAGAAACACCTATTGTATTTATTTATGATTAAATAAAACATTTGGCAAATATTAAAACAGTAAAGCACAAATACATTAACATTAACTGAAGTAGTTATTTAGACTTTGAAACAATGTCCTTGAATGCAAATATAATTGGAAACAAATCTACCACGGAATGGCAATCTGCAACTGCTTTTGATTCTGTCACTTTTGCCATCAATATTTCACAGAATGTTACATCGTAGTAGCAGACCATTCAAGCCCAACTGATGCACATCAACGTTTATGACTTGTTTTGTCTCACTCTGTCGACATAGTCTCCCTTCTTTCCAGTGTTCGAGCTCAGTTTGCTCATTTAGTGCATTCACATCATTTATCTCATCCACAACATGTGCAAGTGCAACTTCATCCACAACATGTGCAAGTGCAACTTCATCACCACATTCTTCACCTAAATACATTCTTCTTTAACTTCTTACTAAACTCATTAGTGCCTATCTTTTCAAATTCCTTCAATTTGAATTGTAACACAATTTACATTTCCTGATTAACATCTGCCGTACAGGGAGTGAAATTGTACAAGTTGGATAAAACAAACTCACTTGCCCAGCTTAATTCATGAGAACTTAGTTTCTGACAACCTCTCATTTTGCAGCTGACCACATGCTGTGTATGGTGAGGGTTGACAGTATTCTCAGTACAGTACATTATCTTTTAAGATTGTAATAATCAGAAGAACGCTAGGAAGAAAAAATGTAATGCAGTCCCTTGAGATTGCTAAAACGTCCAATTACATCATGGCTGCTCCTGCAACTCATGTCCACTTTGGCAGCCAAACTCCACATTGTGATGCCCTTGCTACACATAAATCCATTGAATACCCTTAACTACTGAATGTCCATTGGCCTGAAATGAATGGCAAAGATTTACAATTTGAAAGAAATACTTTTTCAGTTCTATATGGCTTATTCCTCAGCTCTACTTTTTTCATTTGGTGGAAACAACCTCGTGGTATTTTCACTACCAATTCTGCAGAATTCTGCATTTCTCAAATACAGTAAACGCTCATTTAAACAAACCCTTTTAGACCGGATTTTGGTTATAGCGGACGGACTTGCCGACAAGACCTGCCGACACGACCTGCCGTTGCCACTCTTGCCTCGCACCACCTTCCCGGCCACTTCGAGCCCCGGCTTCCGACAGCACCCAGACTCGCAAGGTACACCAGCAAGTCCTTCTTCACCACCGCACGGTCCGGCTGGCCACTCATGTTGTGGTTGCAGCTGACGTTGTGGTTGCAGCTCATGTTGTGGTTGCAGCTCACGGTGTGCTTGCAGCTGACGTGGTTGCAGCTCACGTTGTGGTTGCAGCTGACGTTGTGGTTGCAGCTGACGTTGTGGTTGCAGCTGACGTTGTGGTTGCAGCTGACGTTGTGGTTGCACTGACGTTGTGATTGCACTGACGTTGTGATTGCACTGACGTTGTGGTTGCAGCTGCATTGTGGTTGCAGCTGCATTGTGGTTGCAGCCCACGTTGTGGTTGCAGCTCACGTTGTGGTTGCAGTCCATGTTGTGGTTGCAGCTGACGTTGTGGTTGCAGCTCATGTTGCAGCCCGTGGGGACAGCACTTGCTTTGGGCCGCTGCCATCAATAAATGACATGGGGCTCCCTGCCCTCCCACCTGCTGCTGCCTCTTCCTGCTGGCTGTTGCTTGGTCCGCTCCCCGCTCGACCACCACTGCCGCGTCCTCCTCCCGTAGATCTGTACACTCGGCCTACTTGATTTTTCTATCCTGGGAAAAGGGTTCTGAATGTCTACCCGATCTATGCCTCTCATAATTTTATAAAGTTAAGTCAGGTTTCCCCGCAACCTCCAGCGTTCTAGAGAAAACAATCCAAGTCTGACGAACCTCTCCCTGTAGCTAATACTCTCCTAATCCGGGCAACATTCTGGTAAACCTTCAGCACCTTTTCCAAAGCCTCCACATCCTTCCTGTAATGGGGTGATCAGACTGCAATAACAATAACATTTGCTATGAGACAGTAAGAGGTCTATCATACTGAACATAAGATGTGCAAAATGGAGGACTGTAGGACATCCAAGCAGGTCAGAGCATGCTACTAGTCTGAAGAAGGGTCTCGACCCAAAACATCACCCATTCCTTCTCTCCAGAGATGCTGCCTGTCCCGCTGAGTTACTCCAGCTTTTTGAGTCTATCTACTGGACAAAAACTGGGTCAATATCACTGGGTGAATCTGAATCAGATTCACTGGGTGAATCAGAGCCGCATCTGAAACACCAGGTATATTACAAACAGAGAAAGTGAGTTACCAGAAGTTGGAGACGTTGATTATTTAGTTGGGTGTGATGGGTTCAGGCAGATGATGAGTGGACCCTTCCACCTTCACCTTCCACCCCACCAGCCAGCGGATCCAACGAATCATCCACCAACATTTCCATCACCTACAACGGGACCCCACCACTGGTCATATCTTCCCATCCCCTCCCCTCTCAGCGTTCCGCAGAGACCGTTCCCTCCGTAACTCCCTGGTCCACTTGTCCCTTCCTACCCAAACCACCCCAACCCCGGGCACTTTCCCCTGCAACCGCACAAGATGCAATACCTGTCCCTTTACATCCCCCCTTAACTCCATCCAAGGACCCAAACAGTCTTTCCAGGTGAGACAAAGATTCACCTGCACCTCCTTCAACCTCATCTATTGCATCCGCTGCTCTAGATGTCAACTTATTTACATCGGCAAAACCAAGCGCAGGCTCGGCGATCGCTTCGCTGAACACCTGCGCTCGGTCCGCATTAATCAAACTGAACCGAGCACTTCAACTCCCCCTCCCATTCCCAGTCTGACCTTTCTGTCATGGGCCTCCTCCAGTGCCATAGTGAGGCCCACCAGAAATTGGAGGAACAGCACCTCATATTTCGCCTGGGCAGTTTGCAGCCCAGTGGTATGAACATCGACTTCTCCAACTTTAGATAGATTGTCTGTCCCTCCCGTCCCCTCCTCCTTCCCAGATCTCCCTCTATCTTCCTGTCTCCACCTATATCCTTCCTTTGTCCCGCCCCCGTTATCAGTCTGAAGAAGGGTCTCGACCCGAAACGTCACCCATTCCTTCTCTCCCGAGATGCTGCCTGACCTGCTGAGTTACTCCAGCATTTTGTGAATAAAAACCTTCGATTTGTACCAGCATCTGCAGTTATCTTCTTATACTAGATGATGAGTGGATCCATGAAAGAATATAGGAGGCCACAGAAGGCAGGTCAGAGTGGGAGTGGGAGTGAGAATTTGAGCAGAGGGCAAGAGAGCTCTGTCAGTTACCCCTGCAGACTGACCTCAGGTGCTCTGCAAAAGTCACCTAATATTGCTTTGGTTTCTCTGCTGCTGCTGTTCCACTAGCTTATTTTTTAATGAGTTTCTAAAGGTCTTTTGGGCATCAAACCAATTGTTCTGCTGGTATTGGGATCAATTTTGCAGCTTTAAAAAAGTGTATCATCTGCCTTTATCCGAACTCCAGGCACCTTATAAACATCCAGTGACTTTCGCTGAGCGTGAGCTGGAGGTCTGCAATTCCCTCAAGGACCCTTACATGCATCCTCTCTAACCTCAGATTTATTTACCCAAAGTTTGCTCAGGAAACAGGTGGGCATTAATGTAAATAATCTCATGTTTTATCTCAAGTGTATTTTAGTTCCCTTTCCAGATGCCGAGTTACATAGAAACATAGAAAATAGGTGCAGGAGTAGGCCATTCGGCCCTTCGAGCCTGCACCGCCATTCAATATGATCATGGCTGATCATCCAGCTCAGTAACCTGTACCTGCCTTCTCTCCATACCCCCTGATCCCTTTAGCCACAAGGGCCACATCTAACTCCCTCTTAAATATAGCCAATGAACTGGCCTCAACTACCTTCTGTGGCAGAGAATTCCACAGACTCACCACTCTCTGTGTGAAGAAATGTTTTCTCATCTCGGTCCTAAAAGACTTCCTTCCCCTTATCCTTAAGCTGTGACCCCTGGTTCTGGACTTCCCCAACATCGGGAACAATCTTCCAGCATCTAGCCTCTCCAACCCCTTAAGAATTTTATATGTTTCAATAAGATCCCCCCTCAGTCTTCTAAATTCCAGCGAGTAGAAGCCTAGTCTATCCAGTCTTTCTTCATATGAAAGTCCTGCCATCCCAGGGATCAATCTGGTGAACCTTCTCTGTACTCCCTCTCAGGCTAGAATGTCTTTCCTCAGATTAGGAGACCAAAACTGTACACAATACTCCAGGTGCGGTCTCACCAAGGCCCTGTACAACTGCAGCAGAACCTCCCTGCTCCTATACTCAAATCCTCTTGCTATGAATGCCAACATACCATTCGCTTTCTTCACTGCCTGCTGCACCTGCACGCTTGCTTTCAATGACTGGTGCACCATGACACCCAGGTCACGTTGCACCTCCCCTTTTCCTAATTGGCCAGCATTCAGGTAATACCAGTCTTCTCCCAAGTAAACGTTAGCAATAACATCTTCTTCAGCATCTTTGCTGCGTGCGTATTATCAGTTTCCATATTCTATTCCATTTTGTGTCCCTTATATCGATCTGCACCTTCTTATTGTAAATAAATTAGATAGTCTCTTTATTATCCTTCTTAGTCTTCTTACATATTCAATCCTAAACATTTGCTAACCTTTTAATACCATTTTGGCATGGTTTTTAATCTTGCTTTTTTGTGCCATTTTCCTTCCTGCAGTTTGATAGTCCCAATCAAGCAAGTCTTTATCTAATCTGCTTCATGCATAACTGCAAAGTTGTATCAACAGTTTATGATTAAACAGAGGTGCCAAATGGTAATTCCCATGAAACATTAACTCTGTTTCTCTCCCCAAAGATGCTGCCGGACTTCTGAGTATTCCCATCTGTTTCTGCGTTTCTTTCAGATTTCCAGCATATGCAGCATTTTGCTTTTGGATGCCATTAATTACAGTCGTCCAACATGTTACTTCACCACCGCCTCAAGGGTTGGGATTGAGGGAGGTCTAGGTTCATTATTGCCACGTGTAACGAGGTACAGTGAAAAGCTAAGTTTTGAATGCTATATAATTACATCGGATACAATATGTAGATATAATCACATCAAACCCATGTACAATGGATAGAGCAATGGGGAGATACAGAGTGCAGAATTATAGTTCTCAGCATTGTAGCGTATTTGTTCCAGAGACAAAGTCTGCAAAGGGGTAGAGGTGAATCGGACAGCACCCCAGCTTATGGAAGGACCGTTCAGATGCCTGATAACAAAGGGGAAGATGCTGTTCCTGAGTCCGATGGTGTGCATTTCAGGCTTCGTTACTTTTTGCTGAACGGGAGTAGGGAGGGGGAGGAATGACCGAGATAGGACAAATCTTTGATTGCGTTGCGTGCTTTTCTGAGTCAACATGAAGCATAGATGGAGTCCATGCTGGGAGTCTGGTTTGCACGATAGACTGGACTCCATTTGCAAATCTGTCATTTCTTGTGGTCTCGGGCAGAGCTGTTCCCACATCAGCCTGCGATGCAACCCGACAGTATACTTTTCTGATGCATCTGTGGTGTATCTTGAGTGTTTGTAATGGAGTGTCCACAAGCTCAGGGAAAACCTATATCTAAGAATAAATGTTTGTGCCAGCATGTCATACTTTTTCCACTTCTCTCAGAGGTGCAGAAGACATTGAGTGTTTCTGTTTGAGTGCAATCTTCCCTTTATTTATTTTTTAATATCATATTCAATTTCTCTCCCACGTCCTCCTCTGCTGTCAAATAGATGGTACCTTGATCATTGGTGAAGAGTTCTCTGATGGTGATATCTCTTTGCTCAGCATTTCCAAATTTCAATTGATTCTATAATTGTTCAGGGATTTAATCTGAATTTATATTCATTTCACTTTTTATACTAAATTCAATGAACCACAAATTCTAGCCAAAGGTCAATGTTTGCAAACAGTTTCAACTTTTTTTAAATTACCATATGTGCAAATGATGTGGTTTATCTTCTGTGTATAAGAAGATAACTGCAGATGCTGGTACAAATCGAAGGTATTTATTCACAAAATGCTGGAGTAACTCAGCAGGTCAGGCAGCATCTCGGGAGAGAAGCAATGGGTGACGTTTCGGGTCGATACCCTTCAGTCTGAAGAAGGGTCTCGACCCGAAACGTCACCCATTCCTTCTCTCCCGAGATGCTGCCTGACCTGCTGAGTTACTCCAGCATTTTGTGAATAAATACCTTGGTTTTTCTTCTCATGCCAATACTACACAGCAAGTCTACATGGCACACTAATCTATTTAACCCATTTGTCATTGAGGATGGATTGTGGAGAGCCGGTAAAGCTGTGCTGCGAGCGGAGTCTGGGATAGGCCACACAGTCCTGGTGGGTGCAATGACTCGGGGAAGAGCTGGTCTGGGAACCTTCCCAACTCGCCAGTTTGACAAGGCCAAGGGGAAGGAGGGGCCCAGGCTGGTCCAGGAGGAAGTGGGCAGCAGGGGAGGAGGGGAGGTCTGGCAGAGTGGTTTGCTTGAGGCAGCAGGGGGCCTGGACAAGGTGGGAGCAGGCCATGGACCAAACCGTCACATGGACTGAGCTCTGGCAGGCTGAACCACAGCGTATCAAGTTCCTAGTCCAGGCAGTTAACGATGTCCTGCCCAGCCCACCCAACCTCTTCATCTGGGGCAAACCTCTTCAACTGGGATTGTCCGCAATGCTCAGGCAAGGGGACGTTAGAACACATCCTAAGCTGCTGTCCAAAAGCTCTTGGGCAGGGCCGGTACACCTGGCGTCACGACCAGGTTCTGAAACCCATTGCAGAAGCCATCAGCATAGGAATCAGCAGCCGCAGACATCACGCCCCACCACCCAGATAACCATCTTCGTGAAGCCTGGAGTGCAGCTGCCAGGAACCACAGCAGCCAAGAATCCGTCAAGAATCCTGGCGACTGCGCAGGACTGGCAGCTTTCTGTGGACCTGGTGAAACAGCTGAGGTTCCCACGACACATCACCACGACCACCCTGAGGCCAGACATCCTCCTGGTCCCACAGGCCACCAAAAACATCATCTTGTTGGAACTGACAGTGCTGTGGGAGGACCGTCTGGAGGAGGCTCACGAGAGAAAGGCCAAGTACGAAGAGCTGGTGATAGACTGCCGAAAGCAGGGCTGGAAGGCAAGGTTATGCCCATCGAGGTTGGCTGTAGATGTTTTGCAGGGCAATGGCTCTACAAAGCCTTGAGTGCACTGGGCATCACCTGAATGGAGAGGAGAAGAGTCATCAAGAACACCACAGAGGCAGCGGAGATAGCCTGGAGATGGCTCTGGATCAGGAGAGGAGGTCCATGGGGAGGAGCGAATGCCACCTGAACACGTTGTGGTCTGATCACCCATGGCTGGGTCACCCGGGCGAGGGGGTCTGATGTTGAAAGACCCAAAACACCAATGACCCCAGGTTACATCACTGATGATGTGTTCAGGAGCATCAAGAGATGGATCTCATCAATAAGGAATAAAAGAGAATTCAAATGTGGTCCCAATTCCAAAGTGAATGAGTTTCATTTAAAGAAATAGAATTTAACATGTACCCAGTAAAGCATTGCTAATATATGTGGAAACAAGCGTACAATATACATGGAGAACAACATAAGAAACAATTATAACAATCAATCTGAAGAAGGGTCTCGGCCCGAAACGTCACCCATTCCTTCTCTCCTGAGATGCTGCCTGACCTGCTGAGTTACACCAGAATTTTGTGAATAAATACCTTCGATTTGTACCAGCATCTGCAGTTATTTTTCTACACTAACATAAGAAACAAGATACACCTAGTAAGTAGCTTCACGGCTAACAATGAAATTATGTAGATTGCATTCCAGATTAATGCGCTGAATATTCAGTGTAATTTAGCCTGGAGCTAATTTCTCCCTTGAGGCTTGTCATGAACACAGTGTGGTTGGCTGGCCTGATCATTTTCATGGTTGCAGGTATTACAATGCAGGGTGGAAGGCGTGTACAAAGTAGTGAGCTGGTGACATAGGGAAATAAAGAGATCATTTGGAAGCAAGAAGGAATCTGTACATAAAACTGACTTTCTTCAACCATATTACATCACGTCATCCAATAATGTGATATTGCAACAGAGATGATCTGGCAATCTGGTTTTAAATAGGAAATGTACTTAATTGTTGACATTAGAGTTTCAATCTTTTCTTTCATTGATTGAAATATACAGTTTGGAAACAGGTCCTTCAGCCCATCATGTTCACACCGACCATCAATCACCCTAATTCGATGTTAATTCACATCCACTCCCTACACACGAGGGACAAATTACAGCACCAATTAACTTACAAAACCTACATGTTTTTGGGATGTGGCAAGAAACCAGAGCACCCAGAGGAAACCCATGGAGAACATGTAAACCCAGGGAGAACATGTAAACTCCGTACAGACAGCACTCAAGGTCAGGATGGAACCCGGGTCTCTGGCGCTGTGAGGCAGCACCTCTCCTAGCTGCACAACTGAGCCACCCTCTTCAGTATAGCTTTTTAAACATTCATTTGTAGGGTAGGGATACTACTAAGAGGCGAGCATTTCCTTCCATCTTTGCCCTTGGGAAAGTTGGTGAGCTGCTTTCACAATTCACTGTAATACCTTTAGTGATTGTACTACCACCACGTTAATAAGTATGAGGTTCCAGGATTTAGATATGGTGGGGAAGGAATGGTAATACATTTCCAAGCCAGTAAAGCATGCGATTTGACAGATCTGTTGTTGCTGGTGATACTGCTCCCATGATACTGCTGTCTTCCTCGATGGCAGAGGTCATGGTTTGAGGAGCGCTGCCGGAGTAGTTCATGTGAGCATCAGTAGTGCATCTTGTTGACAGCACAAACTGCAGCCTCTGTCACAGCAGCGAATGTCTTGAGAGGTGGATCTAATGGTGTCACGCTTCTTAACTTTTGTTGGAGTTGCACTCAACCAGGCAGCGCTGCGCCCGAGCACATGCCTGACTTGCACACTGCTCATGCTGGAGAGGTTTAGAGTCATCTCACTGCATTATGCTCCCTTTACCCATCGAAAATACATTTATTTCTATGCCCTGTATGGTCTGGTTACTGAATATGCATGATTATGGTTTGGTTACCTAGTATCATTCATTCAGGCAGCATCTCGGGAGAGAAGAAATGGGTGACGTTTCGGGCCGACCTGAAACATCAATCATTCCTTTTCTCCAGAGATGCTGAGTGACCCGCTGAGTTACTCCAGCATTTTGTGTCTCCCTTCGATTTCAACCCGCATCTGCAGTTTTTCCCCCCTAGTATCATTAATTAGTCATTTATTTTAATATTGATTGTGGTACATTTATTGTTGCATTGGAGGGCCTGCAGCTAGTAAGAATTTCATTATTCCGTTCATGGTGCACATAACAATGAAACACTCTTGCCCCCTTGACCTTTGACACAATTTTGTACTTTCCTCTAGGAACAATGGTCGAAATTGAAAAAATATTGCAAATCAATGTTATTAAGAACAAAATTAAGTTCACTGCCAGTGCAGAGGAGAAGTACAAAATGCATTGCTCTGTTTGGGTGTACCTAAAAAAGTTTCTACAAAAATTGTAGCAAACAGTTGGTATTGTTTAAATCCTTCCAGTAAATGGCTGTGGAAAACCTGAGGTTGCTGATCAAACCAGAGAGGATGTTTTTACAATGTAAAGATTTGGCAGCATGCCTCAACTACCACAGATTTCTGCACTAGACCCCACATAAGGAAATAAAGGGACTTCCACCACTGATTTGACAAATCATTGCTCTCTTGTAAAAATGAAGCCATTGGAAACTAAATTAAGTAAGATACTACTTGAAATGAAAGATTCCAATTATAAATGCAATCTTCCAGAGGGATTTTGGCACTTACATTCAAAAATGTGTGTATTTGTATCTTATTTGAACAATGCATCAGTTGTCAAGGATATTAAATGTTGTCACTTCCTCTGTTGTAAATTCGACCTGGGGTTTGAAGCTCCCACTTTGCTGGAATTATCATATACACATTCAAAATAAATTATACCTCTCCTCAGGCACCAGACACACACTCATATAAAAAGGTAAAAATAATTAACTAACATTCGTAACAGCAGGATATTAAGTAGGAATGCGCTCCCAGTTCACAGAGTAAATCAGCATTATCTTAGGGCGTTTCTTGATAATGAGCTGATTAAAATAAAAATTACATTTTCTTATCCACCAAACAACATATCAGCTGAAATATGAATGGAATTGTAATTATCATGTTCAGTTTATCCCAAAGAGACTGCAACAAATTGCTATCTGCAATTCTCTACAAATTACTGCATTAAGAAACTTCCTTTAAGTTTTCAAACACTGCTCGAAGGATTTTCACACAAGGTAAAAGGCTTTTTTGTAAGCAGCAGTCTCCCGATATTGTGGCCAAAAGCACTGGTCTCCATATATGGTCAAATGCCGCAAATAACACAGGAGCCTGGACTGAGAAGCTGGGACACAAGTGTGCAACACTCCTGGTATTTTGCAGAAGTAGCAGCAATGAATTAATAATGCAATGAGAAACTCTGTTCAGCATTTAGGAAAGTTTAAGGGATATTTAAATTTAATGTAAATTCACCATTCACGTAACTGTTGAAAGAACAGAGGGATCAGGGTACAGGGGCAGCGCAGACAGGGGCGCCCAGCGAGTGGTGTGCAGCCGCGCTGGAGCGGAGCCGGAGTCTGAGCCGGAGCCGGCCCCAGCCGCTGGTGCGGAGCCCACCAGGACCAGGCTCGGCCCACTGACCACTGAGAACAAGGGACAAGGACAGGCTTGGTTTCCGAGAGCGAGGGGATCCTGTCCGAGAGCGCGGGGGGGGGGGGGCCTGTCCGAGAGCAAGGGGGGGGCTGTCCGAGAGCGAGGCGGGGCCGTCCGAGAGCGCGGGGGGGGGGGTGGGGCCGTCCGAGAGCGTGGCGGGGCCGTCCGAGAGCGAGGGGGGGTGGGGCCGTCCGAGAGCGAGGGGGGGCCGTCCGAGAGCAAGGAAGGCTGGAGAGCCATTCCGTGCATGAGTGAAGGTGGTCGGTTGGTCAAGGACGGCTGGGTGAGTCCCGGCGGTCAGTCAAGAGAACAAAGAGGGACCCGACGTGGAGGTGACCACTGAGAACAAAAAGGGACCCTGCCGTCAACCTGCGTTGGGGAACCGTCAAGAACAAAGAGGGACCTGGTGTAAGGCGGCCACTGAGAGAACAAAGAGGGACCCAGCGGTGGAAGGGGAGGAAAAGGGACCATCCTATACAGCCCCTGGACCATGACCCCACCGAAAAACACCAGACCTTTATCATCAGCACCATCACGGACCTCACCATCTCCGGCGATCTACCCTCCAATGCTTCCAAACTTATAGTTCCCCAGCCCCGCACGGCTCGATTCTACCTCCTACCTAAAATCCATAAACAGAACTGTCCCGGCAGACCCATTGTCTCTGCCTGCTCATGTCCCACCGAACATTTCCACCTACCTCGACTCCATTCTATCCCCCCTGGTTAAATCCCTCCCCACCTACGTCCAAGACACCTCACATGCTCTCCATCTCCTCGATAACGTCCGGTTTCCAGGCCCCCACTCCCTCATCTTTACCATCGATGTCCAGTAACTCTACACTTCCATCCCCCACAAGGATGGTCTTGAAGCCCTCCGTTTCTTCCTCAACCATAGAACCAGCCAATCCCCATCGACCAACACTCTCCTCCGCCTAGCAGAGCTGGTTCTTACCCGTAACAACTTCTCCTTTGACTCCTCCCACTTCCTCCAAACCAGAGGCGTAGCTATGGGCACTCGCATGGGCCCTAGCTACGCCTGCCTCTTTGTCGAACAATCCCTGTTCCGGACGTACACTGGCCCCATCCCCAAACTCTTACCTCCGCTATATCGACGACTGCATTGGTTCTACCTCTTGTACCCATGCAGAACTCACTGACCTCAAAAACTTTACTTCCAATTTCCATCCTGCCCTTAAATATACCTCGACTATCTCCGACATCTCCCTCCCGTTTCTGGACCTCATCATCTCCATCACAGGAGACAGACTAGTGACTGACATCTACTATAAACCCACTGACTCGCACAGCTATCTGGACTACACTTCTTCCCACCCGGTCTCCTGCAAAAAGTCTATCCCCTAGTCCCAATTCCTCCATCTATGCCGCATCTGCGCCCGGGATGAGGTGTTTCACACTAGGGCATCAGAGATGTCCTCATTCTTCAGGAAACGGGGTTTCCCCTCTTCCATTATAGATGAGGCTCTCACTAGGGTCTCTTCTACATCCCGCAGCTCCGCTCTTGCTCCCCCTCCCCCCACTCGCAACAAGGACAGAATCCCCCTCGTTCTCACCTTCCACCCCACCAGCCAGCGGATCCAACAAATCATCCGCCAACATTTCCGCCACCTACAACAGGAGCCCACCACTGGTCATATCTTCCCATCCCCTCCCCTCTCTGCGTTCCGCAGAGACCGTTCCCTCCGTAACTCCCTGGTCCACTCGTCCCTTCCTACCCAAACCACCCCATCCCCGGGCACTTTCCCCTGCAACCGCACAAGATGCAACACCTGTCCCTTTACCTCCCCCCTCAACTCCATCCAAGGACCCAAACAGTCTTTCCAGGTGAGACAGAAGAGGTTCCCTGCACCTCCTCCAACCTCATCTATTGCATCCGCTGCTCCAGATGTCAACTTATTTACATCGGCGAAACCAAACGCAGGCTCGGCGATCGCTTCGCTCAACACCTGCGCTCGGTCCGCGTTAAACAAACTGATCTCCCGGTGGCCGAGCACTTCAACTCCCCCTCCCACTCCCAGTCTGACCTTTTTGTCATGGGCCTCCTCCAGTGCCATAGTGAGGCCGACCGAAAATTGGAGGAACAGCACCTCATATTTCGCTTGGGCAGCTTGCAGGGTTAGTGGTATGAACATCGACAGCTCCAACTTTAGATAGTTCCTCTGTCCCTCTCTTCCCCTCCCTTTTCCCAGTTCTCCCACTATCTTCCTGTCTCCACCTATATCCTTCCTTTGTCCCGCCCACCTGACATCAGTCTGAAGAAGGGTCTCGACCCGAAACGTCGCCCATTCCTTCTCTCCCGAGATGCTGCCTGACCTGCTGAGTTACTCCAGCATTTTGTGAATAAATACCTTCGATCATACAGTTTATATGTTTTGCAACTTTGTCAACGCCCTATACTCTTTGCATACTTGTACATTGTATGCAAAACAAAGAATTTCAATGTACCAAATACACGTGACAATAGAGTAACAATTAATCAAAATAACACTGACAAAGTGAAAACCATACTAAGATTCTGAACAAATTATTGTATTCTTCTATTTAAGACAGAATTTACATTTATACCTGATTTTTAAGTTTTAATTCCTAAGCAAAATACTGCAGAATTTAAATTCCAAAATAAAACAAAATGCTGGAAATGTTCAGCAGGTCAGGCGATGTCTGTGGAGTCAGTTAGGACTCAGAATCGTTGACATTTTACCACAGCCAACAAAATGCAAATAAAACGTTTTAAATCCAGCACATTTTGAGAGTTGAAGGGTGGAGTACTAAAAGACTGGAGGGTGGCTAATGTTGTGCCAATTTTCAAGAAAGGCTGCGAGAAACCTAACATCAGTCGTGGGTAAGTTATTTAGAGGGGATTAAGTTAAGTTATTAAGGCAAGGACTGATTAAGGATGATCAGCATGGCTTTGCGCGTGAGAAATCATGCCTCACCAATTTAATTGTGGATGTTGGAATCTTGCACTGCATGAAATGCTGGAGGTACTCAGCGGGTCAGGCAGCGTCTGTGGAGGGAATGGACAGGCGACGTTTCTGGCAGGGAAAATGGACCCTGACCCAAATCGTCACCTATCCCTTCCCTCCACAGATGCTGCTTGACCCGCTGAGTTCCTCCAGCACTTTGTGCTTTGTTATTGAGTACAGGAATTGGAAAGTCAAGTTACAGCTGTACAACGTGTTGGTACAGTTCTGGTCATCCTGCAACAGGAAGGATGTAATTAAACTGGAAAGGGTGCAAAGTAGATTTAGGAGGTTGTTTGGGTTTATTATTGTCACGTGCACCATACTATACATGAAAACAATTAAGCCACACTCAAGTACTAAAGGGAGAGCAAAGAGAAAGATACGAAATGATACGATAAACTTTATTCATCCCCGGAGGGAAATTGGTCTGGCACAACAACGACACACAAGGTACATGAAAACTTGAAATTAAAAGTTAAAAAAGAAAAGGACAAGCGACTGCTGGCTGCCGTGTCACAGCGCATTCACTAGAACGAACAAACAAACAAACACAGACCCCCCACACCGCGTCCCCCTTTGTTCACCCACTGTCCCCCCAAGCCGGGGAGGAGGAGGAATGACTGGGGTGGGAAAGGTCTTTGATTATGCTGGGTGCTTTGGTGAGGCAGTGTGAAGTGTAGATGGAGTCAATAGCGTGGAGTCTGGTATGTGTGACTGATTGGGCTACATCCGCAACGCTCCGCAACATTAAGTATAAGATTTGGGATGTCATGTTGCAATCACATTCATGTTGGACTGCACTTAAGACTAACATGTATAGTTCAGCTCACCACAATGCAGGAAAGTTGACATGGCCTGTTTCACTGCTGCTCGCTTCTCTGATTCTATGAAAATTGAGAAATGTTAATTATCTCAAATTTCAAGCTCAACGTTGAGCCTGTGAACTTGCAGTAGGCCTCAGGCATGTGAAGTACGGTTCTTCACGCTTACAAAGACAAACAACATAGTGCAGTACAGGAACAGGCCCTTCTGCCCACAATTTCCATGTCGAACGTTACGCCAAGTTAACCTAATCTCCTCTGCCAACACGAGATCCATGTATATCTATGTATATCCATGTGCTGATCTAAATGCCACCATCACGTATGCTTCCACCACTAGCTCTGGCAGCATACCTTTAAACCTCCCCCCTCTGGCCTTAAAGCTTTACACTGTGTTTTACTGTCTTCAACATCCAACACTGCTTCAAAGAAGTCAACTGGGAATGGGGTGCAGAATTAAAGTGGCAAATTATAGTTTAGAACAGTGCATGAGAACTAAACAAAAGTGTTTGAGCTCATTGGGGAGAATCAGTTGATAGCAGTGGTACTGCTGATGTCATTTTGTAGCCTGTTTTCGATACGGGTTACTCCCATAAACAGGTGTCCGTGTAGCTATCTCGGGACTGGAGCTTGGCTCGCAATCCCCTCTTGGCATCCTTGATGGCCTTTGAAAGTCATGCAGTTCAAATCCAACATAGGGGCTTGTCAAACAAGCCCATCGCCAAGCCGCATAAAATGAGGGAGCAGATGACCAAAACCTTTGTCATATCGAGACTATAAGGAGATCTTAGAGAAGGAAATACAGCTTACGGTGAATTAATTTAAGGAATGAGTAAGCAGCAGAAAGCAAGGTTATCAATGATAGAGCAGTTACAATGGAGGATGCTAATGCAGCTGTCATTTTAAATTTACTTACTAATTATCAAAGTACAACTGAAAAACATTTGACTCAAACTGAGACAGGCAACTTTCCAGTCAACTGGCTGAATTAAATATTGAGTTATTTTACATAAATAACAGGCTGGAAGCCAGTTTTTAGCCTTCTCTGTGAAAATAGATGGTAGAGCAAGGAACTGGCAGGACAGTAATCCTGGAATTTTAGATGAAAGATCCAGCATGGAAACAGGCCCTTCGGCCCAACAAATCCACACCGAACATCGATCTCCTGTTCACACTAGTTCTATCTTATCCCCCTTTCTCATCCACTCCCTTCACACATTGAGGGGAACTTACAGACCCCCATGTCTTAGGGATATGCGAGGAAACCAGAGCCAAAGATGTACAGGTATGTAGGTTCAATGGCTGGGCAAATGTACAAAGAATTGTCCCGAGTGGGTGTAGGATGGTGTTAATGTGCGGGGATCACTGGGCGGTGCGGACCCGGTGGGCCGAAGGGCCTGTTTCCGCGCTGTATCTCTAAATCTAAAAAAAATCACCCGAAAGAAACAGGAAGAACATGCACGCTCCACACAGATAGCACCCAATGAGTTGGACCCGGGACTCTGGCACTATGAGGCAGTGGCTCTATCAGCTACGCTATTGTGCCACCCTATAAGCATAAAATATTATGCCTTATATTTTAAAACTCTTGTAGAATCCTGGGAATCAGGATTACTCTTCCAGCATTCTCCCGTAATTCCAACCATCTGTGTCCCCCACCTTTATTATTTCAGAGTCTCACCCACCCCATCACCAGCGATTTGCCTTCAGCAGTACAAAGCAGGCAGCTCAGTTTTCTTTTTCCACTCCTGGCAGTGTGATAGGTAACAGAAATAAGGCACAAGGACCAAATGAGAGGTTGGCCTCAGCCACCTCATTGCGTTCGGTGTTTCAGTTCTGGCATAAGAATGAGTCAAAAGTAATTTCCATCCAGATCTCTTGTGAAGGTGAAGACATCTTTAAACCGGCTTGTAATTTGAAATCCACAAGTCAATTAGAAATTAATTACTGTTGATGTACTTGTTAATGTCTAACTTCAGAAGGCAGTAGAAAATAATTGTCTAACTCTCTTCCTGACAGTGAAATACAAGATCTGAGATTTGAACACTACTCATGAAATTTGGAGACAATTTTTTTCTTTTCCACACACATTGTAAAATAAGAAGCAGATTTAAATGTTTCAATCAGTGCACCAAGTCTCACTCCATCATTATGGCCACTTTCTTGGGCAGTGCAATTTAATGCTCTTAATTGTTTGTTATCTTAATGTTTTAAAGCCAAATTACGGCTTCCTTAATTTGAGCAGAGTAGCAACAGTAAACACATCCTGGAAACATATTTCACAATACTTGTTTTAAAGAAAGCAGTTTATTCATACTTGCACTGAAATCGGCAATTTGTGGAATGTTAATCAGAAGCAAGCCAGTTTCCTTTTTCATGCCATCAAAATAATTTGGTAAATTCAAGTTGGCTCAGGAAGTGTGGAGAATACTGCTGAAGAAATTTAAATTCCACAATTTCCGCACATTTCATCCAGTGAACGATGAACAACATCCCTGATCTTGCTGCCTCCTTATGGAGTATTTACTTCAGCAAATAACCCAAATATTGCATTGCTTAATGGTACACTAGCATTCTCTTTCTGATGCATCGTACTAGTATTCAATGCATCAGGGGATTAGCTTTACAATGGCATTCATTTGAAAGGCCAGCCAAATTTCCTTTTAAATTGGTATAGGTTAATTATTGTCATGTGCATCAAGGTACGGTGAGAATTTTGTTTGCATACTAGTCAGGCAAATCATGCATAAACCATCAGGTAGCGAAAAAGGGAAATGCAGAATACAGTGTTATGGTGTAGAGAAAGTGTAAATAAAATAAAAGTGCTGAGGCTGAAACAGGGTAGATTAGAAGATCTGCAAACAAGAGGTCCGTTCAAGTCTGATAACAGCAGGGAAGAATCAAGTTCTTGAATTCAATGGAGGGCAGTACTGTTTTTGCTGACTCCTCAGCAGTTGTGCAACTAATATTTTCCTTTTAGAATCAGTTTCTCCTGTCTCCATTCTGTTGCCATGCTATGGGAATACCAGCATATGTTTGTTTAAAGACGACATGTAACTGAAAGGATAACTACTAACAGACTTGTGTCGGCAGTGGACTGAAGCATACTGTAGGTAGCAAAGCACAGTTGGCTACCAGACATTTTGTTGCTTATATTACTGGTACCTGAAGTATCATTTCAGGAGTACAGCATCAGAGTGCCAATGGCAATAACTGGTTCCTCTTTCCACAAATGCTGCTTGATGGGGTGGGTTCTTCCCTCTATTTTTGTTCCAGCATCTGGAGGTTTTTTTCCCCCAATGTCGATGACTCCTTCAGCACCACACTTTAAATTCAGCATTGAACAAATGAAGGTAACAAATTTACATTGAAGATAGGCACAAAATGCTGGAGTAACGGAATAGGTGACATTTCAAGTCAAGACCCTTCTTCAGACACTGTATTGGCTGCACACATGGTGCACCATTTCTTGGTGAGCCAACAAATATGGCTGAAAAAAAGCTAAATGATTTCAATATATTTTCACCTTGATAAAAAATTCCAAACATCATTACTTGAGGTACAGTGTGATAGTGAAGTTGACAATACAGTGGAGTGCTGTGGAGATTTCAATTTGTACCAGTTGAAATGCAATTTGGTACAAGTGCAAATTCCAAATGGAGTTGCATCAAGCCGGATGTTACAATCCATTGAATTACTGAATGGTGAGACAGAATTTGTCACAAAGGAAATACAAAGAACTGAAAAGTTTCAGCTCCATAAAACCGTCTGACCTAATTGAAATAAAAGCCAAAATCTCTCTGAATACATTCAATCTGCCTCAAATAAGTGGCTAAAGGCTGCAACCTAAATATGCTTCTTCACAATAGAATGCAAAAGCATTGCAAGTTCAGGCTGAGTAAATGAAATAAAAGAGGAAAGCTCAATAATAGAAAGAAATGCTCTCCATTTCCAAAGTGGTTGAGGCTCACTTAAAAAGAAAGCTGCCAGTGAATTAGTCAAACAAAAACCTAATTTGTGAAAAACCAAGAATGTTGCTGAATGGTTTCCAGCTCTCAATAAATATCAGGCTCACTGGGCAGCAGGACATTTGATTCACTTACTTTGATCAACTCGATGATACACACTAAATCAACAAAATTGCCAGTTCATGGTCTCTCAGGAATTCTGGCTTAATGTTTCTTTACCGCACCCCCTTCTCGCAGCAAACGAAAATATGTACTTGCCATCCTGGTTGTGTTTACTCCATGGTCTTTGAGTTGTTCATCTGGCACATCACAAGTTTCTGAGTAAATTCCAACCTTCCACGCAGGCTGCCTCATTTCCGCTGCAGTTAATAGCAGCTCAACACGGAGCTCCAGCTGATGAAGGCTTTCATCCTCTCTCGTGTAATTCGACCCTTCAGTGTTTCAGTAACGTTCAATATGAAGAGGTACAGAACATCAGCAACTTTCAGCATGCCTCCAGCACACAGGATCGTGTGCTTTCTGTCGTCTGCTTATCAGGCGCATGTCCTTCAAAAGGCAGCAACACAGTCCTTCCCCTGACCCCATTAAAAAGTCTACAGTCTGGAATACAGCACTGTTAACATTTTAACCACGTTGCAACATTTAATTCTCAGTAGTGTTCAATTTTTTACCTAACAACTATTGTAGCATTAAATATAAAATCAATTTACCATAAAGATAAATACAAATTGACAAATTCCGATAATTTTACTGCAGAGATCATTCACATGCTTCTTGTCATTCATTTCACAGTAACCTTGCACTCAATGGCATGTGTGGACAAATACAATTGCACGATACAAAGGACTTTGTGTGGAAAATAAATGTGCTTTTCAGTATTTGTTACATGCATGCAGCACCTTTCCACACACATCTGACAGCAGCTTTTTGTTCAAATTATACATTGTGGATGATATCATGTAGGTTGTTTCCATGACAATACTCCAATATTTGAACATTACCAAATCACAATGTGCACATCCTCTACCTACCAGTTTGTGTGTTGATAACCTGCTTACAATTAAACAAAATGAACAAACTGAATGCCAATTTACCATTCTGCATCCCTTGTGCTCCTAATTTTACAATAATTCTGATACTCCATTGATGAAGACATTACTTATAAACAGAGAGGAAAAGCATTTAACAACAAATCAAATACTTGAATTAGCAGCTGCCAGTTGAACGGATGAAGGCTGAAGATTGCTCCCATGGAGGGTGAGCTATAGCACAGAGGTCATCCCCCACCACCAGGCAGCAACAACACTAATAAGGTCTGGAAGCAGGTGGGTCATTCATTTCCTTTATTATACCAGGGAGCTGTAAATGGTCAGGAAGACGAAAGGTGGGGGTAACTAAATAACAGTTGCAATATTTCATGTGTCAATAGAGCATGGGAACATTCCCTGGCAAAGATAGCAAGCTGCTGTGCACTCCCTCTCTGCAGACGTGAACAAGGAGATGATTCACCTTTAACCCTGCTGTTTTTGAGGCGACACCTTTTAATTATGCTCTCAGCCCTCCGGGAAACATACAAAAGATCTATTACGACATTCTTTTTTTTAAAAGCAGGGGAATTATCCCTGGAGTTCTGGTTGATATTTATGTCTGAACCAACATCACTGCACGAGATTAGGTCGCTGTCACACTGCTGTTTATGAAAGTTCACAGTGCACAATTTATTTTGCCACAGGTCCAATGTTATAACAACGACTACACTTAAAAATAATGCATTGGCTTTGGGAATTCTTAAGGTCATAAAAACTATATTTAAATGTAATGAATTCAATGGTCAGAAAGGCCAACTATATCAGTTCAATAGAGAAGGGAATAATGCTGCTGATCTCAAACTATACCTATTTACACAAAACATTATTTTAAGGGGGGAAAAAAAAGTCCATTCTTATTTGGTCTGTGCACAATGGAATAAATGTGTGCAGTTTCGGAACCTTATAGATCAAGGAACAAGTGTTGTCAATTTTAGTGGAGAATTATTTTTTTCCAATTAAAAATCTAATTATTGAATGGCACGTAGCACTTTTCTGAATTATTGTGCTACTCATTAAGTTATTTGAAACTGAAAACAGTAGCACTTCAAACTGGCTCGTAGTGTTGATGGAACAAGTACATTACCCACAGGGTGGTTTGAAAGTAGAATTTGCTAACAAATGAAGTATCTGAACACAATAACGTCGATACATGTGGATAAACAGCAAAGGAAGAAAGTCAGAGAGGGCTATGGTGATAAAATAAAATGGAGGATGGGAGGAGAATCATGTGGAGGATTTTAAAAAGTTGGACCATTGTGACCAAATGGCATGTTGCAAATAATGTGGAATTATGTAAATCAATCCTTTGAAACACAGCTAGGAAGGGAAAGGTCTGACAGAGCCAGCGCAATAGTAGACTCGTTAGTCTACTAACGAGTCTGAAGCAGAAAGCAGGACTCCAGGATAGTGTGTTGCCTCCCTCGTGCTAGGCTCCAGGATGTTTCTGAACTGCTGCAAAACATTCTTAAGCGGTGGGGGAGCAACTGGAAATCATTGTGCACATCGGCACAGATAGGAAAAGGGATAAGGTCCTGCAAAGTAAAATGTAGGGAGCTAGGCAGAAGACTCCGAGGAGAGTAATCTCCGGATTATTCTGGGTGCCACGTGCTCGTGAGGGTAGGAACAGGCATATAGGACAGTGAATGTGTGGCTCAGGAGTTGGTGCAGGGAACGGCGATTGGGAATTTTAAGCCATTGGCATCTCTTCTGTGCTGACCTGTACAAGATGGATGGGTTGCATTTGAACTGGAGGACGACCAATATCCATGCAAGGTGGGTCACTAGTACTAGTTGGGTGGCTTCAAACTAGAAAGGCTGGGGGCTGAGAACCAAAGGAGGTCAGAAATTGGAAGGACTGATGGGAGGGTAGAGGTTAGGACCAGTAAGTATCTTAGGAAGGACGGGCAGAGAGAAGTGAAGGAATGTGGTGATGCTGATGGGCTGAAGTGAGTTTATTTCAATGCATGGAGTATTGTGGAGGGAGCAGTTAAACTTGGATCAGTGCTTAAAACTGTGATGCTGTGGCCATTGGGGAAACGTGGTTGTGAGGGACATGACTAGCTGCTCAATATTGCAGGGTTTTGATGTTTCTGATGTGGAGGGAGGCAGAAGAGGAGCAGGAGTTGTGTTGCTAATCAGGGAATTTATCACAGCCGCTCTCAGAGGGAACATACTGGAGGGTTTGTGCGTTGAGGTGATATGGGTAGACCTTAGAAATAAGAAATGGAGTTGTACAATAGCATCCCCCACCCCATAGCAAGCAGGAAATAGAGAAACAAATGTGTAGACACATTTCTGAAAGAAATCAAAACAAGGGTTGTCTTGGTGGGTGACTTTAACTTCTCCAATATTGACTGGGACTTGCTCAGAGCTAAAGGCTTAGATGGGGCAGATTCTGCGAGGTATAATCCAAGACGGTTTCTTGAAAGAATATGTGGATAGTCCAACCCGAGAATGGAACATATTGGAACTTTTGTTAGGAAATAAGCACGGCCAGTTGACTGATGTTTCAGTGCAAGAGCATTTTGAGACTGGTGATCACAATTCCAGAGGTTTTAAGATAGTTTTGAACAGGGAGAAGGCTGGATCTTGTGGGAAAGTGGTAAATGTTAGTCTCAATGTCAGCAAGGAGATAGTGATCGACTTCAGGAAGCAACGTTTCACATACCCCAGTTTGAATTGACGGTACCGAAGTAGAGATGGTTGAAAACTTCAAATTCCGATGAGTCAATTTCACCAACAACTTGTCTTGGCCCACCCATATTGAAGCAACGACCAAGAAAGCCCACCAATGACTTTACTTCCTTACGAGGCTTGGGAAGTTTGGCATGTCCCCTGTAACTCTCACCAACTTCTATAGATACACCATAAAAAGCTTTTTATCAAAATGTATCGCAGCTTGGTTTTGGAACAGCTCCATACCAAGACCGCAAGAAATTGCAGCGAATTGTGGACACAGCCCAGACCATCACACAAACCAACTTCCCTTCTATGTTTGTTATCAACCTCCTTTCTATCTCTATATATAAGAAAATAACTGCAGATGCTGGTACAAATCGATTTATTCACAAAATGCTGGAGTAACTCAGCAGGTCAGGCAGCATCTCGGGAGAGAAGGAATGGGTGATGTTTCGGGTCGAGACCCTTCTTCAGCTAAGGTTATTCCTTAATAAAGAAGGGGAGTAGAGAGAATCCAGCAAATTTATGGACTGATGAGCCTGAGCTCAGTGGTGCAGAAGCTATTATAGAGAGCATTCTTTTGGAATTGGATTTACTTTCATTTAGAAGAGAATGGATTAATTAGGGACAGTCAGCATGGCTTTATTCTGGGCAGATCATGTCTCACTAACTAAGTGGAAGAGGTTTTCTGAGGTTACGAAGGTGATCGATGAGGGTAGGGCAGTGGATGTTGGCTACATGGATTTTAGTAAGGTATTTGATAAAGTCCCCCATGGTTGGCTGATCCAGAAGATTAAGATGCACAGGATTAACAGTGACTTGGTCATGTGAATTCAGAACTACTGAGAGAAGACAGAGGGATGTGGTGGAAGAATAAGCTGGAGGCTTGGAGGTATGTGACCAGTGGAGTTCCATGAGGATCTGTGCTGGCATCCTTGCTGTTTGATATATAAGTCAATGTTTTGGATGTTAATGTGGATTGGTTGCTTTATAAGTTTGCAGATGACACCTAGATTGCTGGGGTCGCAGATTGTGAGGATGCAGTGGATTATAGATCAGCTACAGAAATGGGCAGAGAAATGACAGATGGAGTTTAATCTGAGCATATGTAAGGTGTTATACTTTGGGAGGTCAGATCTAAGGGGAAAATATACAATTAATGGCATGACTCTTAACAGTGTTGATGTACAGAAGGATCCTATGGCCCAGCCATAACTTTCTGAAAGTGGCAACACAACTAGGCAGTGTGGTATGCTTGCTTTCATAGGTCAGGACATTGAGTATAAGAGTCGTGATGCAGCTTTCTAGGGGGGGGGACCTGATAAAAGTATATACAATTTTGAGAGGCATAAATAAGGTAGACAGTCAGAACATTTTTCCCAGGATGAAAAAAAACTAGAGGACACAGCTTGAAGGCGATGAGCTTAGAGGAGATGTGTGGGGGTAGTGAGTGCCTGAAACACGCTACTGGTGGTGGTTGAAGCAGGCATGATAGCGGAGTCTAAAGGACGTTTGGATAGGCATATGGATGTGCAGGGAAAGGAGGGGTATGGATTATGTGCAAGTAGATAAGAGATGGTCTTGGCATCATGGGCCAAAGGGCCTGTTTTTGTGCTGTACTGTGTTATGTTCTATTATTCAATACACACTCCAGAGATGGCCGGGAAGGCTAGTTTATTTTGACAATCACCTTCCAGTAACACCTCATGTGCAAAGGACACCAGAGTAGTTTGTGCTGTGACATCGGAGCTCCATGTTCCACAGGGCCCCACAGAGATCCATGTTCGACCCTGAACACATCTGTGCATAAATCTTCCCCAAAGCAAATGTGCAAATTGTCCCCAATTGGATTTCCCACTGTTCCAGCGTCTTACATCTAAGTCAGGCCCCTCCTCTCTTTTCCAGCTTTCTCCCTCCTGAAGAGATGCCCGGCCCAAATTGTCATCTGTCCATTTCACAGATGCCACCTGACCTGCTAAGTTACTCCAGCACTTTATCTTTTGCTCAAGTTTCTAGTATCTGGTTCTAGTTTTCTGTGTCCCCATATCAAAGGTATGGTGTTAACTGGTAAATTGCCTGTTCATGGTGTTAAATGGAAATTAAACGGAAATTGATGGACAAAGTTTCATGACTCCAGAGTAATGTGAGGGAAAGAGACAGTTGGCATTGTTCTGCTGGCACGAACACCCTGGACCAATTCCTGCACTGTAATTGGTAAATCAGCCAAGAAAAGAGGTGAAGTCCTACTTGTTAGATCTCTGTCCTTGTTCAATACACCAATGTTCAGCCACCAAGCACGACATCCGGAGGTTGCAACAAATCGTTCGATCAGCTAAGAAGGTTGTTGGCTGCAAGGGGCAGGAAGCGAGTGGGTAAGATCATCTCTGACCCCTCTCACCCTGGCCACAAAATCTTTGAAGCAATTCCCTCTGGAAAGCAACTCCGGACTGTCGAAGCCGCCACAGCCAGACATAAAACCAGCTTTTTTCCGTGAGTAGTAGCTCTATTCAATAAATAAAGGTCTGTTGCCTCCTTTTGCTCTGGTTTATTTCATTCACATGTTTAAACTATAATGTTTTACTCTTAATATTTTAAGCTTTATTCTTAATTGGTTACTGTATGTTCGTATTGTTACTTGCGAGCAGAGCACCAAGGCACATTCCTTGTATGTGTACATACTTGGCCAATAAACTTATTCAATTCAACAGTGAACAGCCAAGGGCAATCTCAAATAACGCAATCGTTTTAAGATTTCACCTAATTCTAGGATCACTTGACTGCCACCTGGATGCCAGCAATAGGCAGGCAGCAACTGCAGCCATTTCCATCACATTTGCTAGAGTACCACAGGCCAAAGGGAGAAATGTCACATTGCAACTGGTTACACAATGCAATTTGTGCTGAGAGAACCATGCACTGCTGGACACAGAGACACAATTAATCTGCAGCAGTTGCCAAATTTCTCTGTATTAATTATCTTTCTTAAAGCCATACATGGATGTACTCCAGCCCCATCAGGAGTATAAATCTCCACAGATTCAGAAATCATACCATCTGGCTGGAAGGAGGTAATGAGAAGAAGGCTGTTTATTCTCTGGGACCCTTCCTGACAAGATCGACTTCAAATATAGGCGCTTTCACTCATCAAGAGAGCACTCATCAAGTCTCCAGAACTAACTTTGATTAAGCAAAGCATCCTCAGCAAAGGTTAGTTGTTTCTCTGCAAGAATAATTGGCAGAGGTTCATGAAACATCATTAGACATGGGTGAGATGTTGGATGACTGGAGGGTGCCTCCGGTTGTGTCTCTATTTGAGACGGCTGCGAAGAAAAACCTAGGAACTAGAAAACACAGGTGGTAGGCAAGTTACTGGAGAGGATTCTGAGGAATAAAATATAAATGCACTTCGATAGACTGGGGCCGATCATGGATAGTCACCTTGGTTCTGTATATGGGAGACTGTGTCTTATGAATCTGATTGAGTTTATTAGGTTGACGAAGGCATATGATGTTGTCCATATGGACATCAGTAAAGCATAAATAAGGTTCTGCACAGCCTGCTGCACAAGAAGGTTAGATTGCATGGGCTCCAGGAAGAGCTAGGCAACTAGATAGAGAATTTCCTTCATGGAAGGAAGCAGAGGGTGATGGTGGAAGGTTGTTTATCGGACTAGAGGCCTGTAACGACTGTTGTGTCTCAGCGATCAGTGCGGTTTGTGTTTTATATCAACAATTTGGATGAAAATATACAAGGCATGTTTGTAGATAACACTAAACAGGGTGGTATTGTAGATAGTGATTATTAAAAATTACACAGGATCTTGAGGCTGTCGATGGTTAATGGAGATTAATGCACATAGGTATGAGGTGTTAGTTTGGGAAGGCAGACCAGGGCAGGACCTTCACAATGAATGGCAGTAGAGCAGAGAGATCTAGGAGTGCAGGTACATAGTTCCCTGAAAGTGGTGTCACAGATAGAGTGGTCAAGAGGTTTTCGGTACATTGTCCTTCAAGAAGGGTCTCGACCCGAAACGTCACCCATTCCTTCTCTCCCGAGATGCTGCCTGACCTGCTGAGTTACTCCAGCATTTTGTGAATAAAAATATTGTGTATAGAAGTTGGGATGTTATGCTACAGTTGTACAAGACATCGGTATATAAATATATAGAGAAACAAAATGAGCTATGAAACAAAAGCAAGACAGCTACAAACCAAAAAAATCTATAAAATGCATTGCAACAACTATTACAATCATAACATTTTACGTGAAACATAGTTTTAGGTACTTCCAGAGAAATAGAATCTTCAATTATTAAGTATAATGTGCAATCTGCACACTCCAGGCATGATATACATTGCCAATTGCCACAATGAATTGCAATCGAATATGGGTTAGTATGAGCACCGATTTTTTTCACTGTCGAGTTGCAAAATGTCCTCTCAGCAAATTACACTGACCTGCTCTGTGACGTGGCCATCTTTCATCATGCCAGTGAGATCTTCATTTTAAATAGCTTCCTTTTTCAATTGTGCTTCAATTTAACCTCCATACTACTAAAGGAGTCTGGAAATGCCCGTCACGTGTAATATTTTCTCTCTGAAAGGGTATTCATATAGTCCCACGTCATTTTACAAATCCCAATCTTATGAAGTCTATAATATTTGTACAATCCTTATGAACTCAGTAAACAGGAAAGTTTGTTTAACGTGATTGCCAAGCAATGGACGTGCTTGCAAAAAGAGATCAATGATCAAGACGTGCATTTGCTCTCTGTACCCATTTACCTTACTAAATTAAGCTGAAATGCCTTAAAATAGTTGAATGCACAGTGATATTTTTACTTCAAAGTATGAAGTGCCTCTTTTACATTTAGTCATCTTCCAATGTTGATTCATTACGTTTGTTCCAACCACAATATATTAGGTGCGGATCCTCAAGCATACTTCAAGTGCTATGATTGCACTTGAAAGTATTCTTAGATATCATCAGACATTTTTAAAGGAGATCCTCTTAACAGGTTTAAGAGATGGATAAGATACCAGGCAACATTACCAAACATCGGGTTCATATCTGAAGGATACAGTTCCATCGCACTTTAAAACATAAACTTGCAGTTTTGCCAGATATAAAGAACAGATTAATAATTAATTAACTTAGTTCACAAAAGCAAACTAACAGCCCCAGCTTACAGTTCTGTTATAAATCTCTCCTTGCCTCAGTGGAAATGCAATTTTATAGTTAGCCAAGAACCTAAAAGCTCAGCAAGACTTCATAATAAACAAAATGATTTTCAGTTTGCACAAGTCCATAATGTTTGACTGTAATGTTTTAGTCCTTACACAAACAGATTGATTATTTCTGTGCAGAACTCAAAAGGAGAAAGAATCTTGAGGTTTGAACTGAGAAAGCAAGGAGATGACATGCGTGGCATGCGCGCTACAACGTCAGAGCCAACAACCTCTGGCCCCTTCGAGGTCAATTCTTAGACCGCACTTTTGTGGAGACATTGACTCTCCAGTTGCGACAATGGAACATTCAAGAGTGTGCCATGCATAGACTTGTGGTCATTAAATGTAACCGAGGAGCACGGACATTTCACAAGTATAACACCACAATGTTTGAGCAGTGACAATCGGGTGGTTTTACCTTGCATGTTGTGGGAAACTAGCTGATTCCATTCAAATTTGTATTTTCTGATGCATTCCATTCTTCTTGTATAAAGCCTGTTAAATTTCCCGCATGATACATATTGTCAGAAGGAAACTGTCCCAAATTAACAAATGTACTTTGAAAAATAGACCTTTACAGAGATGCAAGGCAATGAGCAACTAAGACTGCTCAGCAGCTAAGTTACTTTAAATATAAATTTTGTAGTTAGCCAATTTACTTTAAATTACTTTAAAGTAAATTAAGTTACTTTAAATATAAATGCATTTGAGACCATAAAAGTATACAATTACTGCCTTCTCCTCTGATCAGTCACTCGAAGTGCATCTTCGAAATTCAGGAACATGATTCAAAAGCAATATCAAATCTATTGATTGTGCTACTTCGTTGGCGAGTCACCTTCACCACTGCTTACATTAATCAGCTCAGCAATGCACAATTGAAAACGTAGTTATTTATCATGTATGTTTAATTCACTTAAAATTAAAAACCCATAGCCTTAAGGTAGATTGCCAAAACCCCTGCTGAAAAACACTAATTAAACAGATGTAATGAAAATAAAAATACTTTATACAATTTTATTATTATCTTTGCTCATACACAATAAAGTCTCAGATTGTTTCAATTATCTGGCTGCCATCAATAGTACCGAAGGGCGGAGAAAAGAGCTTCATTTCTGCTTTCCCATTTTCCCATGTTTAAGTAGCAGTAAGGATGTCGAGGGTCTGTGACAGCAGCTCTCCAACAAAGCTCATTCCTTCTATTGTTTTTGTTTAGGGCAAACGATGCAGTAATTGGTCTTTTCCATATTTCTATCCATGTTGGTGTTAAACATCTGTCAAAGAATGGTAAAAGACTGACAGTTCGCAAGTCTTAGAGTCATAGAGTGATACTGTGTGGAAACAGGCCCTTCGGCCCAACTTGCCCACAATGTCCCAGCTACACTATTCCCACTTGCCTGCGCTTGGTCCATGTCCCTCCCAACCTGTCTTGGAGTCATTCAGCACAAAGACAGGCCTAACTTGTGAATGCCGACCAACTTGATCCATCTAAAACCATCATGTGCCCATGCCTGGCCCTTGTCCCTATGAACCTTTCCTGTCCATGTATCTGCCCAAATGACTTTTAAATGCTGATTTTAAAAAAAAGTTTAGAGATACAGCGCGGAAACAGGCCCTTTGGCCCACTGTATCTGCACCGACCAGCGATCCCCGCACATTAACACCATCCTACACCCACTAGGGACAATTTGTACATTTACTAAGCCAATTAACCTACAAACGTCTTTGGAGTGTGGGAGGAAACAGAGCAGCTTGGAGAAACCCACACAGGTCACGGGGAGAACGTACAAACTCCGTACAGACTGAACCCATAGTCGGGATCAAACACGAGTCTCTGGCGCCGCATTCGCTGTAAGGCAGCAACTCCACCGCTGTGCCACCGTGCCTCAACTACCTCCTCTGGCAGCTCGTTCCATCTATCCACCACCTTCTGTGTGGAAAAAGTTGTCCCTCAGGTTCATATTATATCTTTCCCCTCACCTTAAATCTATGCCCTCTAGTTCTTGATTCTCCTACCCCAAGACAGGTGAATAGATATTCACCTTATCTATTCCCCTCATGATTTTATGCTCCTCAATAAGAAAACCCCTCAGCCTCCTGCATTTCAAGGAATAAACTCCAAACCTGCCCAACCTTTCCCAAAAGCTCAGGCCCTCGAATCCTGGCAACATCCTCGTAAATCTTATCTGCACCCTTTCAGCTCAATGGCAAATTTCCTATAGCAGGATAACCAAACGGAACACAATATTCCAGAGCACTTCACTAATGTCTTGTACAACTATAACATAACATGCCAACATCTGTACACAATTCCCTGACCGATAAAGCTTTGCTCCAAATCTGGACTCTGTGCATGCTGATTTCATTGGTTCAGCTGGATGGGAAATTTATTTCCTCAGAGCATAGGGATTTAAAAAATAAAATTCATTAGTCAGTACAAAACCCTATAGAGATTTGACAGGTGAAAGTATAGGGTTTATTTCCCACCATTCATCATCTTTTCATTATATTTTAAAGAACCTAACAGTTTAAAAAAAATAAAGTTCACGCTCATCAAATCTCACTAATGAGTGTAACCAGTTGGGATGACGTGGTGATGTGGTCTTAACCACAGCATGGGTCCAACTTCACAAGCACTGCACCAGTTTTAAGGAACTAATGCCCAGAACCAGTTCAGGAACATTCAGGAATTGGAAATGAACACTAGCCTGTCAGCATTCACAGGTAGGTTTGGTTACAGCTCCATCCAAGACCGTAGGAAGTCACAGGGAATTGTGGACGCAGCCCAGATCATCGCACAAACCAACCTCCCTTCCACTGATGGACATAAAAAGCTGGAGTAACTCAGCGTCTTTGGCGAAAATAAATAGGTGATGTTTCGGACTGAGTCTCAACCCGAAACGTCACCCATTTCTTTTCTCCAGAGATGCTGTCTGACCCGCTGAGTTACTCCAGCTTTTTGTGCCTATCTTCAGTTTAAACCAGCATCTGCAGTTCCTTCCAACACAATCCCTTCCATTGACTCCATTGACACCTCACGCTGCCTCAGCAAGGCCAGCAGCATAATCAGGGATGAGGCACCCTGGCCACTCCCTCTTCTCCCCTCTGACATTGGGCAGAATGTGTGCGTGTGAAAACACACACCTCCAGATTCAGGGACAGTTTCTTCCCAGCTGTTATCAAGCAACTGAACTATCCTACCACAACTAGAAAGCAGTCCTGAACTATCTACCTCATTGGTGACCGTTGGACTATCTTCGATTGGACTTTATTGGGTTTATTTTTCACTAAACATTATTCCCTTATCATGTATCTGCACACTGTAAATGGCTCGATTGTAATCATGCATTGTCTTTCCGCTGACTGGTTAGCACACGACAAAAACTTTTCACTGTACATTGGTACATGTGACAATAAACTAAACTGAACTAAACTGAATCCCAAAACTCATTTATGATTTTAAAAAGACACATGGTGCAATATAATACAAAACATGACAGCTTATGCAATATTAAACCGACAAGATTAAGAATCACAGTTGTATATTTTCAAATTATTCAGAACTAATTAGATTGAAAGAGTAGATACAGGAACTGCAGATGCTGGAATCTTGAGGAAAAGCACAAAGTGCTGGAGTCACTTTGTGGGTCAAGCAGCACCTGTGGACAGCCAAAATGTTGCCTGTCCATTCCCTACACAGATGCTGCCTGACCCAGTGAGTTACTCCAGCACTTTGTGTGTTTAGCTTAATTAAATTAGAAAATGTGACTACGTCTGCTGTAAGTTAATTAAAATGAAAGTTTCAAATCAATGAATGAGATACCTGGTATGATAATTTTCATGTGTGCTCAGGACTGATATTAAGCAATCAATAATCATTACTGTGAAATTCAAGATTAGACTGGCTTGAATCTTGGGTGAATAGCATTGTCAAAGCCTACCTGTACAGTAAACATGTAATTTGCACAACACATTCCCACTCCATAGTTCTTGCTCCCATACCTACAATTTATTTAAAAATTGCAAACCAGAAGTCTTCAATACACACTTACGGTTCCAGGACACCCATACCCTGAACTAATAAGTAACAGAGGGAATCATCGCTCTAAAGATACCTTCACCATTTTATTAACATAATCGACAAGTGCACACAGAAAAGAAAGCGTCTTATCATGACTCACTTCATACGATACTATGGAACTTTATTTATCCCAGGAGGGAAATTGATCTGCAAACAGTCATAAAATATAACAAGATACTTGAAACATGAAATTAAAGTGATGAGTGGAAAGTCCAGGATTTGGGATGTGCAAAGACTGGACTGGACTGGGGGGGGGGGGGGGGGGGGGGATGAAAGGGGAAAGGGAGTCAGTCTACCCCATGACAGAATGGGGAGGAGTTGTACAGTTTGATAGCCACAGGGAAGCAGGATCTCCTGTGGCGTTCTGTGCTGCATCTTGGTGGAACCAGCTGTTGCTGAAGGTGCTCCTCAGGTTGACAGTGGGTCATGGAGGGGGTAAGTTGCATTGTTCAAGATGCTCCCCCAGGACAGAGCCAGCCTTCCTGATGAGCGTGTTCATTCTGTTGGCGTCTGCGGCCTTCGCCCTGCTGCCCCAGCGCACGGCAGCAAAAACAATGGCATTGGCCACCACAGATTGGTAGAACATCTGCAGCATCTTATTACAGATGTTGAAAGAGCGGAGCCTCCTCAGAAAGAACAGACGGCTTTGTCCCTTCTGAAACAGCGCCTCAGTGTTCCTGGACCAGTCCAGTCTACTGTCCAGGTAAACAAGGTACTTGTACTCCTTGGTAAACTGCACATCCACACCCTTGAAGGAGACAGGGGTGTTCCTCTCCACCTAAAGTCCACCACTAACTTGTTCGTCTTGTCAGTGTTGAGCTGCAGGTGATTCAGCCCACACCACTCAACAAAGTCGTTGACTACACCTCTTTTCAGCTTCCCTCCCCTCACTGATGCAGCCCACAACTGCGGATTCATCTGAAAACTTCTGTAGATGGTAGGAATCCGTGTTGTAGCTGAAACCCGAGGTGTAGAAGGGAGAGAGGACCGGCCCCTGTGTTGCTCACTACCATGTCCAAGACACAGTTCTGTAGCCTGGCGGGGGTTGAGTGCATTATAGATAAAGATGCCATTATTGTATTATAATGATTGCCTGATGCAATGTGACTATTGAACGTTTTTGTACCTTCTGGTACACTGTAATATGCAATTATTGAATAAAGTCTATGGAAGGAAATAGAAGGTTCTGTAGCCTGACATACTGTGGTCATCCAGTCAGGTAGTTGGTGATCCAAGACACCAATGGAGCATCCACCCTCATCTTCGTCAGTGGAGTTAAAAATACTAGAGTAAAAAAACATGACTCTCACAATGCTTCCCTCTTATCCAGGTGAGCACAGGAACGGTGGAGAGGTGGACGATGGCGTCCTTTGTTTGGTACGTGAACTGCTGGGGGTCCAGGTAGGGTTCAACCAGGGGTCGCAGGGAGCAAGCACCAGCCTCGCCAGGGACTTCATGACGTGTGAAGTCAGCGTCATCAGTCTGTAGTCATTGGAGGAGCTGAGGCACGTCCTCTCTGGTACAGGAACCAGGCAGGATGTCTCCACATCACAGGAACCCTCTCCAGGCTCAGGCTCAGTTTGAAGATAAGCTGCAATACTCCACACAACTGGCTGGCACACGCCTCGAGTACCCTGGGGCTGACACCATCAGGACCCGTGGCTTTGCCTGGGCGGAGTCTAGTTTAGTTTAGAGATACAGCGCGGGAACAGGCCCTTCGGCCCACCGGGTCCACGCCTACCAGCGATCCCCGCATATTAACACTATCCTACGCACACAAGGAACATTTTTTACATTTACCAAGCCAATTAACCTACAAACATGCACGTCTTTGGAGTGTGGGAGGAAACCGGAGATGTTGGAAAAAAACCCACGCAGGTCACGGGGAGAACGTACAAACTCCGTACAGACAGCACCCGTAGTCGGGATCAAACCCGGGTCTCCGGTGCTGCATTCGCTGTAAGGCAGCAACTCTACCGCTTCGCCACCGTCTGCTCAGTTCTTTCCTCACTTGCTCAGCCTTGATGGTCAGGCTCGACAAAGAAAGGGCTGAGGAAGTGGACCAGGGGGATTGAGGGGGAGAGACTGTCGGGGTGCAGGGGGGAGGGTGGGCAGAGGCCCCACCATCAAAACGGTTGAAAAACAGGTTTAACCCATTGGCCCAGTCCCGATTGCTTTCCTTTCCCAGGCCACTGGTCTTATTGTGGCCTGTAATGCTCTACAGCCTCCTCCTGTAGTCGCCCTTGCCCGGTCTCAGTCTCGCCTTCAGGTCTTTCAGCACCCGTTCCACCTCCTCCCCGTCACCATTCCTGAAGGCCCTCTTTTTCTGGTTGAGAAGGGCCTTTATGTCACTGGTGACCCAGGGCTTGTTTTTGGGGAAACAGTGTACAGTCTCCTCAGGGATAACGTTATCTACAAAGAAATTTATGTACCTGGTAACAGTCCGTGAGTCCATCATTGTCCTCTCCATGGGGACTACAGAATGCGTCCCAGTCTGTGACCTCAAAACAGCCCTGTGGAGCGTCATAGTCCTCCTGTGACCACCTGCTCACTGACCTTGTGGTCAAAGGCTGCCTCTGGATCTTATACCTGGTGAACTAGGTTGTGGTCAGATCTTCCCAGCAGCGGAAGGGCGATGGAGCTGCAAGCCTCTTTAACATTGGCATACAGCAGCTCCAATGTTTTCATATCCTTGGTGGGACAGTCAACAAACGGAGTGAAAGTGGGTAGGGTAGCATCCAAAGTCCCGTGGTTGAAATTCCCCGCGATTGCGATGAACACACTCGGGTGTTGTGCCTGGAGCATTTTATGACCATAATGGACAAGTGCGCACAGAAAAGAAAGCGTCTTGTCATGACTCACTTCATATCTCAGACAGGCATTACTCCAAAATAACATTTCGAAGAAAGCAGATTCATCAAATACTTTTTTTTTAAAAACATGGCTATTACTACTAAGCACACACAAAATAATGATAAATAAAAATCAAAATTTGTTGAGGCACCCTTTTTTTTGGTAAGATTCATTTCAGCAAATATAAAATCTTACACTGAATATATTGATAATGTAAGTGGCATCGCAATTGAACTTTGCCTTTAATGCATGTGACTCCAATTGCAAACAGTTTTTATTTTTTGTTTCTTGCCACATTGTGGAAGGCAAAGACTCCTAAATGTGTTGTGGTTGTACATATGCCAGTCACCCTGCAGTACATCACTTAAGAAGCTATTAACACATCTTGATCATGAATGTCAGCGCATGATTTGACTACAACAGGGACCACAGCCAAGACTGACCCGATCCTTGCCTAATGTCTACAAGTGCAGGAATCACTGCATGGTGATCACAAGCACGATTCTTCCACCCTGAATAAAAAGAGACAATGCTGCTAGTTAACATTGGGGGAAAGTGCGACCCAAACCTGAAAAATTAGTTATTTGCACGGCTCAGCTGTTCATTTGACAATCCTGCTGAGCCATTGGTCAGGGACAAGAAACTCAGTGCTGAAATTTAAATATCTGCATTAATATTACAAATCTAGTTTTACAGACAATTAAAGATATTTTAAAAACAAAAATAAATCCTCCAAAAATGATTCTTAAAAGATAGGTTCAGAATGCTGAAGAGGTAAAGCTAGGAAGATTTCAATGCTTCTGCTTTAACACTGTCAGACAGTTTGATGACGTTATTAATTCCATTAAATCTCAAGCAATTGTTGACATAAATTTCAGGTGTTTTCAGAAAATGTCATCCCTCAAAACGATTATTAAAAGAGGTCAGTTTTTGTTACCAATGATTAATTTATTAAACAGAGACTGGTATTTGTTTTAATTAATAAGTCAAAGGAGACATTTCTGACATGCCACTTTTTATAGTCATTGTCATACAGCACAGAAACACGGCCTTCAGCCCAACTTGCCTATGGTGACCAAGATGCCCCATCTACACCAGCACTACCTGTCCATACAGGCCCATATCCCTCAAAATCTATCCATGTACCTGTCCAAATACCTTTTAAGTGTTGATATAATGCCTGCATCAATCACCTCCCTTGACAGCTCTTACCGCATACCCACCACCCTCTGTAGGAAAAATCTGGTCCTTGAGTTCCTATTAAATCTCTCACTAAAAGACTGTACATTCACCCCATCTATTCCCATCATGACCTCTAAGATTACTACTCATCCTCCTGCACTCGAAGGAATAAAATACTAGCCTGTACAACCGCTCCTAATGGCTCAGGCCTTCAAGTCCTGTCGACATCATCGTAAATCTTCTCTGCATTCTTCCCAGCTTAACAACATCCTTCCTATAGCCGGGTGACCAAAACTAAATATAATACTCCAAATGCAGCCTCACCAACATCTTGTACAACAGTACCATAACATCCCAACTTCTATGCTCAATACCCTGACTGATAAGGACAGAGAGGGCCCATGTGTTAAAATGCTCAACTGGGGCAAGGCCAACTTTGAGGGTATGAGAGAAGGTCTCGCTCGCTCAAGTTGACTGGAGCAGGTTATTTGAGGGGAATGGAACATCGGCCAAGTGGGATGTTTTTAAAAGTGTGCTGACGAAAGCTCAGGATATGTACGTCCCCGTTAGAGTGAAGGGCAAAACAGGCAAATGTAAGGCTTGGCTGACGAGGGAAATTGAGGCGTTGGTCAAAAACAAGAAGGATACGTGGGACAGGTACAGGCAGCTGGGATCGTGCATTCCTACAGGAGTTTCGGGAATTAAGGAATGAACTGAAAAAGATCGGAAGGGCAAAAAGGGGCCAGGAGATAGCTCTGGCAGGTAGCATTAAGGACAATCCCAAAAGATTTTATAAATACACAAGAGGGAAAAAGGTTACTAAAGAGAGAGTGGGACTTCTCAGGAATCAAAGCGGTGATCTCTGAGTGAAGCCACAGGAGATTGGCAAGGTCCCCAATGAGTATTTCCCCTCTGTATTTACTGAGGAGAAAGACAGTCGGACGGAGGAACTTGGGGCAGTCAATGGAAGTGTTTTGAGAGCAGTCAGTATTACCGTCGAGGAAGTACTGAAGGTACTGTCGTGTATGAAGGTAGACAAATCTCCACGGCCTGATCGGATATATCCGAGGACATTGTGGTAAACTAGAGAGGTACATTGCGGGAGCCCTAGTTGAAATTTACGAGTCGTCCTTAAATACAGGAGAGGTAACAGAAGACTGGAGGGTGGCAAATGTTGTGCCTTTTTTCAAGAAGGGCTGCAGGGAAAATGTTGGGAACTATAGGCCGGTGAGCTTAACATCTGTAGTTAGAAAGTTACTCGAGAGTATTCTGAGGGATAGGTTATACAGGCATTGGGATGAGCAAGGGCTGATTAGGGATAGTCAGCATGGTTTTGGACGTGGGAGGTCGTGTCTCACAAATCTGATTGATTTTTTGAAGACGTGACCAAAAAGATTGATGAGGGCAGAAGTGTAGATGTTATGTAGATGGATTTCAGTATGGCGTTCGACAAGGTTCTGCATGGTAGGATGCTCTGGAAGGTTAGATCGCATGGGATCCAAGGAGAGATAGCTGAATGGATAGCAAATTGGCTCCATGGAAGGAAGCAGAGGGTGATGGTGGAAGGTTGCTTCTCGGACTGGAGCCCTGTGACTAGTGGTGTGCCTCAGGCTTCGGTGCTGGGCCCGTTACTGTTTGTCATCTACATCAATGATTTGGATGCGAACATACAGGGAAAGATTAGCAAGATAGCTGATGATGCAAAAGTAAGTGGTTTTGCAGATAGTGAAGATGGTTGTGAACGATTGCAACAGGATCTGGATCGATTGGTCAGGTGGGCGGAGGAATGGGTGTGGAATTTAACACAGAGAAGTGTGAGGTGTTCATTTTTGGACGTCGAACAAGGGCAGGACTTACACAGTAAACGGTTGGCCTCCGAGTAGTGTTGTAGAGCAGAGGGATCTAGGAGTGCAGGTGCATGGTTCCTTGAAGGTCGAGTTGCAGGTAGATAAGATGGTCAAAAAGGCTTTTGGCACTTTGGCCTTCATCAGTCAGAGTATTGAGAATAGAAGTTGGGAGGTCATGTTGCAGTTGTACAAGATGTTGGTGAGACTGCATCTAGAATATTGTGTTCAGTTCTGGGCACCATGTTATAGGATATTGTCAGCGTGAAAGGGTTCAGAAACGATTTACAAGGATGTTACATAGAAACATAGAAAATAGGTGCAGGAGTAGGCCATTCGGCCCTTCGAGCCTGCACCGCCATTCAATATGACCATGGCTGATCATCCAGCTCAGTAGCCTGTACCTGCCTTCTCTCCATACCCCCTGATCCCTTTAGCAAAAAGGGCCACATCTAACTCCCTCTTAAATATAACCAATGAACTGGCCTCAACTACCTTCTGTGGCAGAGAATTCCACAGACTCACCACTCTCTGTGTGAAGAAATGTTTTCTCATCTCGGTCCTAAAAGACTTCCCCTTATCCTTAAGCTGTGACCCCTGGTTCTGGACTCCCCCAACATCGGGAACAATCTTCCCGCATCTAGCCTCTCCAACCCCTTAAGAATTTTATATGTTTCTCTAAGATCCCCCCTCAGTCTTCTAAATTCCAGCGAGTACAAGCCCAGTCTATCCAGTCTTTCCTCATATGCAAGTCCCACCATCCCAGGGATTAATCTGGTGAACCTTCTCTGTACTCCCTCTAAGGCAAGAACGTCTTTCCTCAGGTTAGGAGACCAAAACTGCACACAATACTCCAGGTGCGGTCTCACCAAGGCCCTGTACAACTGCAGCAGAACCTCCCTGCTCCTAAACTCAAATCCTCTTGCTATGAATGCCAACATACCATTCGCTTTCTTCACTGCCTGCTGCACCTGCATGCTTGCTTTCAATGACTGGTGCATCATGACACCCAGGTCACGTTGCATCTCCCCTTCTCCCAATCGGTCACCATTCAGGTAATACTCTGCTTTCCTGTTCTTGCCGCCAAAGTGGATAACCTCACATTTATTTTTGCCAGGACTAGAGGGTGTGAGCTATAGGGAGAGGTTGAGTAAGTCGGGTCTCTATTCCATGGAGTGCAGAAGGATGAGGGGTGATCTTAAAGCGGTGTACAAAATCATGAGAGGAATAGATCGGGTAGATGCACAGAGTCTTTTGCCCAGAGTAGGGGAATTGAGGACCTGAGGACATAGGCTCAAGGTGAAAGGGAAAAGATTTAATAGAAATCCGAGGGGTAACTTTTTCACACAAAGGCTGGTGGGTGTATGGAACAAGCTGCCAGAGGAGGTAGTTGAGGCTGGAACTTTCCCATCGTTTAAAAAATAGTTAGACAGATACATGGATGGGACAGGTTTGGAGGGATATGGATCAAGCGCAGGCAAGTGGGACTAGTGTAGCTGGGACATTGTTGGCAAGTTGGGCCGAAGGGCCTGTTTCCACACTGTATCACGCTATGACTCTTTAAAGGACAATGTACCAAAAGCCTTCTTGACCAATCTACATGCGATGCCACTTTCAAGGAACAAAGTACCTGCACTTTTAGATCCCTCTGCCTTATGACATGCCCAGAGCCCTGCCATTCACTGTGAACGTCCTGCCCTGGTTTGACTTCCCAAATTGCAACATCGCGAACATATCTATATTAAACTCCTCCTCAGCCAACTTGCCCAACTGATGAAGATCCTGCTGTAATTTTTGATAACCATCTTCACTGTCTATGATACCATCTACAATGTAATCTACAAAGTTACTAATCATGCCTTCTACATTCTCATCCAAATCCTTGATATAAATGGCAAACAGCAATGGACCCAGCTCCAATTCCTGAGGCACACCACTGGTGACATGCCTGAAAAACAACCTTCCACCATCACTCCCTGCTTCCTTCAATGAAGACAAGGTATGTAGGTTAATTGGCTGGGTAAATGTAAAAATTGTCCCTAGTGGGTGTAGGATAGTGTTAATGTACGGGGATCGTTGGGCGGCACGGACTTGGTGGGCCGAAAAGGCCTGTTTCCGGCTGTATATATATGATATGATATGATATGATAATTCTCTTTCCAGTCGATGAACTCTCCCTGGATCCCATATCTAACTTTCCAGAGCTGCCAACTATGCAGAATCTTATCAAATGCTTTGCTGACATGCATACAGCTTTGCCCCATCACCCTTTTTGGTTACCTCTTCAAAATACTCTTATTCATAAATTGCAATCTCCCACATAAAAATACCATGCTGACTATCCCTAATCAGCCCCTATCTATCCAAATGCAAAGATATCTAACCCCTCAGAATCCTTTCAGTAACTTGCCTACCATTAATACAAGGCTCACTGGTCAAACATACCCAGGCTCTTGGCAGAAGCAAATTAAAATTTTAACAGTAATTTGTATTTCTGTCACAATAACATGAATAAAGATGATTTAAATCGGAGCAAGTAAATTATCTACCTGATATCATACAGTTAATAATCATTAAGGTGCATTTAAATAAAATTAGTCTCAAGGGTTCAGAAAATGAATATTTGATTAACAAATTTGATACAATTCAGTCCTCAAAAAGTAATCCAATATTAAAAGCCAGTCAATATTTTAAAAATTCGAAATATGCTTAAAATTTTGCTTCACCTTTTAAGATTTAGAATCTGCGCAATAATATTTTTCAATTCAAATGTTTTAGTAATCAATTAATTTGAATTTAAATACCTAGTCATTGCACGAGCGGCAATGTTTTTTTCAGCTAAACAGACACTGCACTATTTAGCCCAACACTTTATGTAACATATGGAAGAAAGCTTGTCATTCAGTTTCATACTGGAAACTACAATCAAGTAATTTTGTGGTTCACAGAGCCAGAGTCACAATGGTCGTTAGCCCATGAATAATGGAACAATGGACCTGATCATAAATCAGACAGTTTAAATGAAAACACCATGCCCCATCCAGAATTCTACTTTTGGCACAACCCCTGATATTATAAGACCACTTTCACAAACAAGCAATCACAAATTGATTCCAGAGGGTCTATTTATCAGAAAAACTTTAATAGACCAGGTTAACCTCAAACTCTGTGAATCTTATCATGTGTTACATGCAATGTAAAGTGTATTTGCAGGGTTTTTCATCACAGTGAGAAGATTGTGGTCCACAATCACAGTATCAATGGAATGGAATTGTTGCAAGATAGAAAGAATGTGATAGAATTATTCTCTTTAGCAATAGGGAAAATGTTGGTGGCGTAAAGGTAATAAGATTTTATTCATGATTGATTGTATTTATAGCATACACAGGAGCTGCTTTCTTTGTTTTGAATGGCTCTATTTTTTCCTTTAAAGAATGGATCGGCTGGGCTTACACTCACTGGAATTTAGAAGGATGAGGGGGATCTTACAGAAACATATAGAATTCGCAAGGGATTGGACAGTTAGATAGAGCTCTCGGGGCCAGCGGAATCAAGGGATATGGGGAGAAGGCAGGCATGGGTTACTGATTGTGGATGATCAGCCATGATCACAATAAATGGCAGTGCTGGCTCCAAGGGCCAAATGGCTTCCTCCTGCACCTATTTTCTATCTTTCTATGACAGACTCGATGCAGGAAAAATGTTCCTGATGTTGGGGGAGTCCAGAACCAGGGGTCACAGTTTAAGAATAAGGCCATTTAGGACTGAGATGAGGAAAAACCTTTTTACCCAGAGAGTTATGAATCTGAAAAATTCTCTGCCACAGATGGCAATTCACTGGATGCTTTCAAGAGAGTTAGATTCAGCTCTGAGGGCTAATGGAATCAAGGGATATGGGGAGAAAGCAGGAACGGGGTATCAGCCCGATGATCAGCCATGATCATATTGAATGGTGGTGCTGGCTCGAACGGCCAAATGACCTTCTCCTGCACCTATTTTCTAAGTTTCTATGTTTCTTTACATTCTTCCCAGAAAACTGAAATGTAATTAAAAACTAGTGGGCTGAAGCTTGCTGGCAAATGTTGCCAGTTCCAGAGCAAGTTGTCAGCATTTACTTGTATTAGTGCAAGCGAGTTTGGGACTTGCCAAATTTGCTGACAGATTCTTAACAGCATGGCTACATATAGGAAATCCAGTAACGCAGCATAGATCTGGTGAGGAAGCGGCTTGCTGATTCTGCACCAGGTTGGGGCCAACGTGAGAGTCCTTTCAATTCCATGGAGATTTTACCATTTAAATTTAAAAAGCTGCAGGATTTTGCTGATTTCATGAAAAAATATATTTAATTATTTTATTTTAACTAATTTAATACTTTCAAACTTGAGATACTCAGAAGCATTCTGAAAGGCAGATAGGTTCTAGCATGCGTACATAGTGTTAATGGCATCTATGGACTAGATCGTGATCAGGATGGACTCGGCTAACAAGAATAGTTTGAATTTTCACAGAGTGCAGGGCACTGATTAAGTGAAGTTTTCACTCAGCAAAATCCAGCCTTGGTTCTTGAGTGGAACTTAACATAACTAAAGCAACATAGCGCATCTTAATTACATACAGTTCTGCTATATGATAGTTGAATTCCTTAGAAACCCCATGCTATATGAAATCATGGTATAAAGTGTGTTAATGGGGGAAAGGGAGTTAGGGGTTAGAGGGTTTCAGAATCGCAGTAACAGTTATTTTATCACAGGATTTAAAAAAATTAAGATTCTTTTAATAACTTGTATAATTTTGTTACTGCCAGCTAAATATACAAAAGGTTGCATGTTACATTAGTTAACAGAGTACCATTAAACAAGTGACAACAGAAGCGATTGCTTTCAATGGCTACCCATGGTTAAAGTAGCAGCTGTGTTTTTAAGAGACAATGATCAACATGGAAACAGTTTTCCTCCTATACACTGTTTAAATCCAAGACAACTTTTTTTCTCATTGTCAATTTCTAAAGTATCTTTTAAGTGATTCTTTAGTTCCCGATAAAAATCATGATATAACCATTTTGGCCCGTGCAATACAAATAAAGTTCCCTAATTCATCACTCATGTTACATCCAATTTTCTTTATGGAAACACAGGTAATGGCAGAACAAACTGTGGTATACAATTGTAAAGTCAAAACCACAAATAGAAATAATCCAACAATAAACTACAAATAATTAATGCAAGTGTCAGGTAGATTTCAGAATTATAAAGCTGCAGCAAGAATTTCATTGTTCTGGTTCCTATATGGTGCTCATAACAAACACTTTCCCTTGAACATCCTTCAATTTACACTATTCACTTATCTTTCCCTTTGAATTTAATTCACTGTTTACCTCGACCATTCCATCGTCCTGTCAGGGGCAACATCCTCATCACTCTCCAAATGAAAAAGCTGCTCCTGAACTTTTCTTGTTACTGAATTTACTAGTGACCATCTAACATCTATCCATGGTATCTAGGGTATCCAGGGTAGAAAGTCAGAACCCTTTCCCCAGGGTGGAAACGTCCAACATTAGACAGAGCATAGCTATGAGGTGAGAGGGGGGAAGTTTAATGGAGATGTGCAAGACAAGTTTTTTTTACAGAGAGTGGTGGAGCCTGGAACACATTGCCAGTGGCCACGATGGAGGCAAGTACAATAGTGGCACTTAAGAGGCTTTTAAATAGGCATGTGAAAATGCAGGGAATAGAGGGGTATGGATCATATACAGTCAGATGACATCAGTTCAGCTGGGCATCATGTCCAACACAAACCTTGTGGACTGAAGGGCTTGTTCCTGTGCTGTACTTTTCTAGGGTCTCTTTCCTGTATTATAACAAACACACATTCTCAGATATATTCCATTGGCTTCAAGATGTTTTCATACGTCATAAGTCATCAGCCATGATTGAATGGCAGAGTAGACTTAATGGGCCAAATGGCCTAATTCTGCTCCTATCACATGACCGTATTTCTGCTTTATTGTGCTGTTTAAAGAGCATTGTCAGGCTACTTCTCATATAGCAAAGGGCCCTGTTCTGCTGTATTTTCTCATAGATGCAGCCATTAAGTTTGGTATTTTTCTTATAAATGTTTTACGTATTTTTGTTAATAATTCCACATTTTCTTGGAAGGAGGAACATTCATGGTGGGTGTTTATTCACAAAATGCTGGAATAACTCAGCAGGTCAGGCAGCATCTCGGGAGAGAAGGAATGGGTGACGTTTCGGGTCGAGACCCTTCTTCAGACTGATGTCAGGGGGCGGGACAAAGGAAGGATATAGGTAGAGACAGGAAGATAGAGAGAGATCTGGGAAGGAGAAGGGGAAGAGAGGGAGAGAGGAACTATCTAAAGTTGGAGAAGTCGATGTTCATACCACTGGGCTGCAAACTGCCCAGGCGAAATATGAGGTGCTGTTCCTCCAATTTCCGGTGGGCCTCACTATGGCACTGGAGGAGGCCCATGACAGAAAGGTCAGACTGGGAATGGGAGGGGGAGTTGAAGTGCTCGGCCACCGGGAGATCAGTTTGGTTAATGCAGACCGAGCAAAGCGATCGCCGAGCCTGCGCTTGGTTTCGCCGATGTAAATAAGTTGACATCTAGAGCAGCGGATGCAATAGATGAGGTTGGAGGAGGTGCAGGTGAACCTTTGTCTCACCTGGAAAGACTGTTTGGGTCCTTGGATGGAGTTGACGGGGGAGGTAAAGGGACAGGTGTTGCATCTCGTGCAGTTGCAGGGGAAAGTGCCCGGGATTGGGGTGGTTTGGGTAGGAAGGGACGAGTGGACCAGGGAGTTACGGAGGGAACGGTCTCTGCGGAACGCAGAGAGGGGAGGGGATGGGAAGATATGGCCAGTGGTGGGGTCCCTTTGTAGGTGACGGAAATGTTGGCGGATGATTTGTTGGATGGGTGGAAGGTGAGAAAGAGGGGGATTCTGTCCTTGTTGTGAGTGGGGGGAAGGGGAGCAAGAACGGAGCTGCGGGATGTAGAAGAGACCCTCGTGAGAGCCTCATCTATAATGGAGGAGGGGAAGCCCCGTTTCCTGAACAACGAGGACATCTCTGAAGCCCTAGTGTGAAACACCTCATCCCGGGCACAGATGCGGCGTAGACGGAGGAATTGGGAGTAGGGGATAGACTTTTTGCAGGGGACAGGGTGGGAAGAAGTGTAGCCCAGATAGCTGTGCGAGTCAGTGGGTTTATAGTAAATGTCCGTCACTAGTCTGTCTCCTGTGATGGAGATGGTGAGGTCCTGAAACGGGAGGGAGATGTCGGAGATAGTCCAGGTATATTTAAGGGCAGGATGGAAATTGGAAGTGAAGTGTATGAAGTCAGTGAGTTCTGCATGGGTACAAGAGGTAGCACCAATGCAGTCGTCGATGTAGCGGAGGTAGAGTTCAGGGATGGGGCCAGTGTACGTCTGGAACAGGGATTGTTCGACGTACCCGATAAAGAAGCAAGCGTAGCTAGGGCCCATGCGAGTGCCCATAGCTACGCCTCTGGTTTGGAGGAAGTGGGAGGAGTCAAAGGAGAAGTTGTTGAGGGTAAGAACCAGCTCTGCTAGGCGGAGGAGAGTGTTGGTAGATGGGGATTGGCTGGTTCTACGGTCGAGGAAGAAACGGAGGGCTTCGAGACCATCCTTGTGGGGGATGGAAGTGTAGAGTTACTGGACATCCATGGTAAAGATGAGGGAGTGGGGGCCTGGGAACCGGAAGTTATCGAGGAGATGGAGAGTGTGGTAGGTGTCTTGGACATAGGTGGGAAGGGATTTAACCAGGGGGGGATAGGATGGAGTCGAGGTAGGTGGAAATAAGTTCGGTGGGACAGAGCAGGCAGAGACAATGGGTCTGCCGGGACAGTTCTGTTTATGGATTTTGGGTAAATATAGAAACATAGAAACATAGAAAATAGGTGCAGGAGTAGGCCATTCGGCCCTTCGAGCCTGCACCGCCATTCAATATGATCATGGCTGATCATTCAGCTCAGTAGTCTGTACCTGCCTTCTCTCCATACCCCCTGATCCCTCTAGCAAAAAGGGCCACATCTAACTCCCTCTTAAATATAGCCAATGAACTGGCCTCAACTACCTTCTGAGGCAGAGAATTCCACAGACTCACCACTCTCTGTGTGAAGAAATGTTTTCTCATCTCGGTCCTAAAAGACTTCCCCCTTATCCTTAAGCTGTGACCCCTAGTTCTGAAGGTAGGATCGGGCCGTGCGGGGCTGGGGAACTCTGAGTTTGGAGGCATTGGAGGGTAGATCGCCGGAGATGGTGAGGTCCGTGATGATGCTGATGGTAAAGGTCTGGTGTTTGTCGGTGGAGTCATGGTCCAGGGATAGGTAGGAAGAGGTGTCTGATAGTTGTCGTCTGGCCTCGGTCCGTAGAGGTCAGCACGCCAGACTACCACAGCACCTCCCTTGTCAGCGGGTTTGATGATTACGTCCGGGTTGTTGCGGAGTGAGTGGAGGGCTGCACGTTCAGGAGGGGAGAGGTTACAGTTAGTCAGGGGAGTGGAGAATTTATTCTTGGTGGGTGTACTTGGTGGGTGGTCCACCCGAATTCTGTACAATTTTAGCTTAACCTCTCTGCTTTTAAATTCTCATCTTCTGGAAATGAGTGCCAGTGCTATTGTTTACACTTTTTTTATGACTTCATTTTGTTTCGTTACCACATTTAATGATTTACACATTTGTACCTCTAAATTCCTTTGCATTACTACCTCATTCAAATTTAGTTTTCAAAAATCATTTACCTTTTATTTCCACAGGCTAAACTGAATAAAATTAATAACTTTAGATTCAACTTTGATGGAATATTAATTTACAACATCACAGCTTATAATTTATCAAGTGCATGGAAATAGACAAGCTGACCTGTGAGTTTCCAATGGCCTCGGCACTGACATATTCCATCCTACACAATCACCAATTTGTATGACATTAACAGTCCACTTCCTGCCTTGCATTAAGTACGATACCCATTGCATTTGATTTAATTTATTCCAATGTCCCTCTCCCTCCCAGACACTGATTTATTTACAGAAAAGCAGCTCTGTAGCATTGATAAATCCCTTTTTGTGACTTGCTCTTTCTGCATCTGCAGTTTCACAATCACAATAAAACTTTTTTAGCCAAGTATGTTTTGCAACATACGAGGAACTTCATTTGCCGTACAGTCATAACAGTAAAAAGCAACAGGACACACAAAATACATTTTAACATGAACATCCACCACAGTGACTCCTCCACATTCCTCACTGTGATAGAAGGTGAAAAACAGTTCAATCTCTCCCTTCTTTGTCCTCCAGCGGTCGGGGGCTCTAACCTTCCGTTGACGGGATGATCTTGACTCCTGTAGCCGGCGGCGAGCCTTCCTCGTCGGGGCGATCAAGCTCCTTCATCGGGGGGGGGGGGGGGAAATCTCAGCTCCCCCGCGCCGGCGATCTACCCCGGGTCGGGACCAATCAAACCTCAGAACTCTACACTGGCTTATTCGCTTCACCACTTGAGATATTTTGATGCCTTTCAGCAACTTTCTCCATCAAGGATTCAGTACTTTACAGTTGGCTTTTGCTCCATAACTTGTCATTGTTAGACAGCACAAACGGTCAGACAATCTCTACTGCAGATCTAGATCCTAAATAAAAGTGTCGAGAAACTCCATCAGACTGACATTCACAGAGACAAGAATAAAAATGTGCTGCAGCCACTTATGCTGAACAGGCAAGATTTTGTATTGACAATGCGGTGTATTGTGTTTCTGAAATCCAACAACTTTAAGCCTTTTGCACATGTGAATGCCAAGTCTCTCAGTGTGAGACGGGAGGAGCATGGAAAACGTGTTCTGCAGATTCCTAATTTCTGCACTTTAATCCAAGTGAAAGTTTTTATCCAACACACCTTTTCTTCCCCTCAGTTATCAGGCTTCTGAATGTCATCGGAGTCATACAGCAGAAAAACAAACAAGCCCTTCAGCTCAACTAGCTCATGCCGACCAAGATGCCCCATCTACACTAGTCCCACCTCCCTACGTTTGGCCCATGCCCCTCTAAACATTTCCTGTCCACATACCTGTCCAAATGCCTTTTACATGTCCTCATAGTACCTGCCCCTACAGGTGCTCTGGCAACTTGTTCCATGTACCCACCATCCTCTGTATGAAAAAGTTGCCCCTTAGGTTCCTATTAAATCTTTTCCCATTAAATCTTGATTCCCCTTGCTCTGGCTAAAAGATGTGTTTTTACCCTATCGATTCCACTCATGGTCATATACACCTCTATAAGATCACCCATATCCTCCTGGGCTCCAAAGTCCTAGTCTTCCCAAACTCCCCCTATAGCTCAGGTGCTCAAGTCCTGGCAACATCCTCATAAATTTTCTCTGCACACTTTCCAGCTTAACAACATTCTTCCTACAGCAGGGTGACCAAAACTGAACACAATACTCCAAATGCGGCCTCAATGACATCTCAACTTCTATACTCAACACCCTGACTGATGAAGGAAAGCCAATGTATCAAAAGTCTTCTGAACCACCCTGTACCTGTGCCACCACTTTTAGGGAACTATGTACCTCCATTCCTAGATCCCTCTGCTCTACGACATTCCCCAACGCACTTCAATTCACTACTTTGGTTTGACTTCCCATAATGCAACACCTTGCACTTCTGTGCATTAAACTCCATTGACCATTCCTCAGTCCTCCTGCACAACTGATCAAGATCCTGGGATACTGTCTTTTAATTATTTTGATATTATTTTTGGTATTATTCCACTTCTAATTATGCATTTCTACATACTATTTCAAAAGACTATTATTCTTACAAAATTCACCAAGGCCAAACTGCTTTCTAGGAAAATGACATTCCAGCAATATTACTTGTAAATGGTTCGGTAAATTTAGATATTGCCCAAAACACTGATAAATATTCATATATGCAATAAATCAATTTTTAGCTGCAACTGATTTCTAAAACTGTATTTTAAAATGCTGCCCAATTCACAGAAGCCACAAAACTGGGCTTCAAAAAGAACATACAAATAGTTTTTGGCTTTAGTTTTATGTCTCTCGTCGTCCCTAAAGAATTTTGCAGTATCAATTTCAATCAGAAGCATTCTTGATTAATCCCAAGGCAATTTGTTAACATTACAGCACCGCATGGAGGCCAACATGCGAGAAAATTCTTAGCTCATTTGTTGACACATTAGTACCGATTAGCAGAGGAACAACAATGTCAATTGGAGATCGAAGTGCAGCTCTAAAGAGGTGGGGATGTGCATCACGAGGTCAGAGTACAGAAATCTTCAGAACAGCAAAATGGGGTAGAATCTACAGGACTGCTAGCCACGATAATCTGCCTGTCAGTATAACTTCAGCGGAGAAGCTTTTGGAAAAAATGATCAAGGAAAAGAAATTGATCAAATGGACACAGTACCAGGGACCATGGTTCTATCCTAAGATCGGGTGCCATCTGTATGTGTCTGTTTGTTCCCCCTGTGACCGCGTGGGTTTCCTCCCACATCCCAAAGAGGAGTAGGCTTGTAGGTTAATTCACAAAATGCTGGAGTAACTCAGCAGGTCAGGCAGCATCTCGGGAGAGAAGGAATGGGTGACGTTTCGGGTCGAGACCCTTCTTGTAGGTTGTAGGTTAATTGGCCACGGTAAATTGTGCGGACTGCAGGGAGTGGATGGGAAAGTAATGTAACATAGAACTTGTGTGAATGGGTGATTAATGGTCAGCGGAGACTAGCTGCCTGAAGGGCCTTTTTCCATGGTGCATCTCGAAATTAAACTGCTGATGTACACTTAAGTTTCTAAACGCCTTGTGAAAAGACCATGCCCAATTAGTTTTTAAATGTGAAGCAAGCCCATGCATACATCAGGACAATTACCCAGGAGCAGAGCACCTGATGTACGTATGGACTTTCAAATGCCATTTGGTGAAGTGCCACAAGTGCCTGTTACCATGGCCAAAGGCTGGGGGGGGGAGCAACAGTAGCAGCATTGCTACAAAGTTCAAAATTGGCTGAGGGGGGAAAAAAACTACTTTTGATACATTTTAATAAAATACACAAATCATTGAACCCACAAATGCAGGACAAAATTCAGAAATTGGCAAATGCCTCAAAACTTGGACGTTGTGTAAATAATGGCAGGAATTTTACTCAAAATGACCTGCATACCACCATTTAACATACAACGCTGTTACTGTTCCCTCCCCCTCCCCCTCCCCCTCCCCCTCCCCCTCCCTCTCCCCCTCCCCCTCCCCTCACTTCAGCCAACCTCAACCAGTCCAATGAGTAACACTTAGCCTCCGCAACCACACACATTACAGAGTGTTTGGAACAGGTTTAGAGGTGGAACAATAGATCAGGTGTATCAGGACTGCACAGGCGTGAAAGTTATGAATGCACAGACCCCGAGTCGGGCTAAAGATATGGAAAATCAAGTTTAATGATTTAAAACAAAGTTTAATGATTTAAATAACATTGGGCTTAAGATATAGAAAATCAAGTTTAATGATTTAAAACGAAGTTTAATGATTTAAATAACATTGTGCTTAAGATAGGGAACATCGAGTTTAATGATTTCAAACCAAGGTTAATGATTTAAATAATGTTAAGCCTTCAAAAGGCATTGCCAGCTGATGTAATGAGAGCTGATATTCAATGTAACAAAGCACATAATGATACATCTCGGTAGGAAACTGAGCAAAGACAATACAAGCTAAATGTTGCTATTAAAGGGGTCACTAAAACAGAGGGTGCTTGTGCTCCTTTTTCAAAGTGACAAAACTAACAAAAGTTAACAAAATAATAACATGCAGAATTTTACCACTGCATAAAATGACACGTTTGAAGGACGTGAAGGACATGAAGTCTTTGTGGAGGACACAGGGGAATAGTTGCAGAAACCAGGAATTAGAGTATTGCTGATAGACACGAGAAGCTGAAATTGTTCTCCTTAATACAGAGATGCCCAAGGAGAGATTTCATGGGTTTTGAAGAATCATGAGAGATTTAGATACAGAAATTGCTTCCAATGGCTGATGAGGTGATAAATGGACAGGAGTGATGAAAGGAGAATTCAAAAGAACCATGAAAAACATTCAGTTATCTGAAGAGTCTGCAGGGCATGGGCTAGTTTGTCCATTATCAGAAAAGTTTCTCAATTAGTTTCATTAGTTCTTATATATTATTTATAGAGGTCATCCATTTGAAACTTCAGCTTTGTTCCTCTCTCCACAGATGCTGTCTGGTCTAAGCATTTTCTGTTTTACTTTGGATTTCCATCAGTAGTATTTCCCTATCAACAAGATATGCTTTTTTCACCAGTAAAGGGTTGGTAGCAAAGCAACATTTCAAGCAATTGGCAGTAAAGATGAGTTTTGTTTAAAAAAATGCAGCAAGCTGTTATAATCTGAAGTGCATTGCCTTGAAGGAAGCGGATTCAACCGTAATAGCAGATATTAAAAAAGGAAGTAAATATATACCTCAAAATGTAAAATGCAGTCATAGGGCAAACAACTGATTCAGGGATCTAGCAAGACATTGACGAAGCGACCCACTTTGATCAATAATCAGCATTTACTTTTATGAGAGATTTATCCCATTAACATTTTTCTTTACAACATAATATATTTGATGATATCCCGACAGTTCCTCTGTCATTTTTTTATTGAACCAAAAGGAGGAAAATACATAAATTGAAAGACCCAGAAATATATTTCTGACATGACATTGAAACTCGGAAGGACTTCAATCATAAAAGAAACATTAACAAAGAACATCAATATTTCAAGAAAGTGCCACAGCAATGTGGGTGGGTGAAGAATTACTGGAGACAGTGAAAATAAATTATATCAAATATTAAAAACATTAGCACAGGTGACTGCAAAAACATAAATAATTTTAAATAACTCATTTAATGAGAATTGACTGCCAGTATTCATGTAAATGACATAATAAATTAATTTGCAGGCTCGTGACTCACATTAGAGTCATGTGCTATCGGCTGTAATATTTCTGAAATATTCCCAGTTACTATGAATTTAAATTATTTAGCATTTGTGCTATTGTAATGACAAAAATTAAATGGAAACATTGTCTGGAAGGCATCTCCACTTTGTATTGGCAAATTTCATTCTACAAAATTATTTTACCTTTGGAAAAAAAATAAAATTCTAAAAGTCATACTCAGTCATTCTGCTTTGAAAATGGACAATTAGTTGCTTATGTTATGAGATTGCATGAATTTTTCATGTCAGCGTAAAAAGATACAGCCTAGATGGAATGCAATTGAACCATACAGATTATAAAGTTGTATGGAACTTCAATATTTTAACCCCAAAATTATAATATACTTCAAGGAAAAGTCAACTATGTAGCGCGTCGATAAAGGCAAGGAGCCAGGTATTTCGGGAAGGTATATTTTATTGTATCGTGGGTATCAGACGGGTCTAGTCTGCCGGAATGGCTTGGCGCCCAAACCTTGTCCTTATATACCCGAGTCCAGGACCGCCTCCCGGGACTGGTCCATTCCCGTGCCGAGGGGTCGGTAGTAATATGGCCCGACCCTTGGGAGCCGCCACAGTACCCCCCCCCAGAACCGGAGGCACGAAACGCACTGGTGGTCGCACAACCCGACCGGACCGCGTATGGTAATCGGTCGACAGAGGGGCCGGCGGAGGCACAGTTGGAGGGACAGGCGGTGGGACCCGCAAAGGTGGGCGACCTCGTGGCCGAGGCTGGGCAACGCGCACCGGTTGGTCGATGTCTAAGTGGGCCGGCTTCAGGCGGTCAATTGACACGGCCTCCGGCCGGCCCCCCATGTCCAAAACAAAGGTTGTCTGTCCGTGCTCCAGCACCCGGTACGGGCCCTCATAGGCCTCTGGAGTGGCGCCTGGTGGGCGTCACGGCGCAGGAACACAAAGGCGCAGTCCCGGAGGGCCGATGGCACATAAGGGCGGAATGTCCCATGGCGGGACGTCGGCACGGGTGCGAGCTTGCCAACTCGCTCTCGGAGGCGCTGTAGGGTGGATGAGGACGGTTCCTCTCGCCCCGGCAACGAGGGCACGAACTCCCCGGGCACCGTGAGCGGAGACCCGTAGACGAGCTCCGCTGAGGATGAAGCCAGGTCTTCCTTGGGGGCGGTCCGGATGCCCAGCAAAACCCATGGTAGCTCGTCCATCCAGTCGGGGCCGGCGAGTCGCGCCTTCAGCGCTGCCTTCAGCGCTGCCTTCAGCTGCCGGTGGAACCTCTCCACCAGGCCGTTTGCCTGCGGGTGATAGGCCGTGGTGTGGTGCAGCCGCACGCCCAACAGGTGGGCCATGGCCGACCACAGCTCGGAGGTGAACTGTGGCCCCCGGTCCAATGAGATGACCACCGGCACACCAAAGCGAGCAATCCAGTGCGCGGCCAACGCACGAGCACATGTGGCTGTAGACGTATCAGCCAGTGGTATGGCCTCCGGCCACCGTATGAAGCGGTCCACCACCATGAAGAAGTGGGTGATGCCCCGGGACGGCGGGAGCAGGCCCACAATGTCCACGTGCAGGTGGTCGAAAGATAGGCAGGGTAGACCGATCCCTTGGAGTGGCGCCCGGACGTGGCGTTGAATTTTTGACGTCTGGCACGGAATGCAGGTGCGGGCCCAGTGGCCAACCTGCTTGCGCAGACCATGCCACATGAACCGCGCAGCTACCAATGAGATCGTTGCCCGGATGGATGGGTGAGCCAGCCCGTGGACCACGTCGAACACCCTCCTGCGCCACGCGGCCGGGACGATGGGGCGCGGCTGACCTGCCGACACATCGCAAAGTATTGTCGTCGCTCCGGGGCCGAGGGGAACATCCTCAAGGCGGAGGCCAGAGATGGCAGTCCGGTAGGCGGGCATCTCCCCGTCCGTTAGTTGGGCCTCCGCCAGGGCAGAATAATCAATGCCGGGTGCCACTTCTAACACGGCATTGATGGCGGGGCGAGACAATGCGTCGGCCACCCGGTTTTCCTTCCCCTCGATAAAGCGGATGGAGGTGGTGAATTCTGATATGTAGGCCAACTGGCGCTGCTGTCGGGCGGACCATGGGTCGGAGACCTTTGCCAGGACAAAAGTGAGCAGCTTGTGGTCCGTGTAAGCGGTGAACGGGCAGCCCTCCAGAAAATAGCGGAAGTGACGAACGGCCAGGTACAGGGCGAGGAGCTCGCGGTCGAAAGCGCTGTACTTCCTCTGGGCGTTGTCGAGGTGCCGGCTGAAGAAGGCCAGGGGGCGCGAACCCCCGTCCGTGAGTTGCTCCAGTACGGCACCAACCGCCAACTCTGAGGCGTCCACCGTAAGGGCTGTCGGGGCATCCTCCCGTGGGAGAACCAGCAGCACAGCCCGAGCCAGGGCCTCCTTCGTGCCGTCAAAGGCTGTTAGGCCCTCGTCGGTCCACACGACGGTCTTACGCTTGCCCGCCAGCAGCTCGTATAGCGGCCGCATGATGTGGGCCGCGGATGGCAGGAACCGGTGATAAAAGGCCACCATGCCGACGAACTCCTGCAGGCCACGCACCGAGGACGGACGGGGAAACAGGCGGATGGCGTCTACTTTGTCCGGCAGGGGAACCGCTCCTTGCGAGGACACACGGTGGCCGAGAAAGTCGATTGTGGCCACGCCAAACCGGCACTTGGCGAGGTTTATGGCCAACCCGTGTTCGCTGAGCCGCTGGAAAAGCTGCCGGATGTGGGCACAGTGCTCCTGCCGCGAGCGGCTGGCTACCAACATGTCGTCAAGGTAGACAAATAGGAAATCCAGCCCGCGACACACGCCGTTCATTAACCGCTGAAATGACTGCGCGGCGTTCTTGAGGCCGAACGGCATCCGTACGAACTCGTAGAGTCCGAACGGCGTGATGATTGCCGTCTTGGGTACATCCTCCGGGTGGACCGGGATCTGGTTGTAACCTCGCACCAGATCCACCTTTGAAAATATCGTGGCCCCAGCCAAATGGGCGTTGAAGTCCTGGATGTGGGGCACGGGGTATCGGAACTCGGCGGTAGCGACGTTCAGCCGCCGATAATCCCCGCAAGGCCTCCAGCCCCCGTTTGCCTTGGGGACCATGTGGAGTGGAGATGCCCATGGGCTGTTGGAAGGGCGGACGATCCCCAAGGACTCCATCGTGCGGAACTCCTGTCGTGCCAGGCGTAGTTTCTCAGGCGGGAGTCGGCGTGCTCGTGCGTGGAGGGGTGGGCCGGGAGTTGTGATATAATGGTACACCCCATGCTTGGGGGTCGACGACCGGAATTGCGGGGCCATAATATCAGGAAAGTCCGCCAGCACCCGAGCGAAATGGGAGTCCACGGACGACAACGGGCGTATAATGGGGCCATTCAGCCGCAACGTGATGGGCTCCATCGTGGCGGAGTGGACCAAGCGCTGCTGCCTGACGTCCACGAGGAGAGAATGAGCCCGCAGAAAGTCGGCCCCGAGCAACGGCTGGGAGACGTCGGCGATCGTAAACAGCCACGTAAAATGACTGGCGCCGAAAACGATGTGGACCGTGCGGGCGCCATATGTCTGAATCATGCTCCCATTTGCCGCGGTGAGGATGGGCCCCCGCTTCCCAGAACGAATGTCCAGCGGCGAAGGGGGCAGGACGCTCAGCTCCGCCCCGGTATCCACGAGGAAGCGGCTTCCGGACCGCCGATCCCAGGCGAAGAGGCGGTGAATATGGCCGGCCACCGCAGGGACTATTGGCAGCCGGCCCCGGCGTTTCCCGGAAACGTGCACGGCTGGCGGCATTGTCGGGCTGCCGCACCCCAGCGTTGGTGGTAATAACACCAGTACCTCTTGCTGGTGCTGGCTGGAGCCTGCTGGTGTGGGACTGCAGGTGCACGACCCGCAATGGCCACCGGGGGCGATCTCGCAGGCCTCCGGGACGTAGCTGTCACTCCTTCCACAGCTCCCCCGCCCGACCGGAGAAAATCGGGCGCTTGTCGAGTGACGTTTAGCGCACTGACGTCATCACGGCGTGCCGCCCACAGCGCGTCCGCGCGCCTGCCGAGGGCCCGGGTGTCTGCAAAGGAGGCGTCGGTGAGCTGCAGGCGAATGTCGGCCGGTAGCAGGTGCAGGTACGTGTATTCGAACATCAGGCACGGTCTGTGCCCGTCGAGTAACGCAACCATCTCCTTCAGGAGGCTAGATGGGCGCCGGTCACCGAGGCCCGGCATGTGGAGGAGCCTTTCGGCCCGCTCCATTCGGGTTAGCCCGTAGGTTTGGAGCAGCAGCTCCTTAAGGGCTTCGTATTTACCGTTGGCCGGGGGGTCCTGCAGGAACTCCTTAACCTCTTCGGCCGTGTCCTGGTCAAGGGCTCCCACCAGGTGGAAAAACCGGGTGTTATCCACTGTGATGCCCTGCAGCTGGAACTGGGCCTCCGCTTGGTAAAACCAAACGCGAGCCCGGGTGGTCCAGAAGGTCGGGAGCTTGATGGCTACCGCGTCGACAGCTGGGGCCTGGTCGGCCTGCGAGCCGGACGGGCGGTCGGATTCTGCTTTTCTGTCCATCCTAATGAATGGACCGTCGAGGTCACCAATGTAGCGCGTCGATAAAGGCAAGGAGCCAGGTATTTCGGGAAGGTATATTTTATTGTATCGTGGGTATCAGACGGGTCTAGTCTGCCGGAATGGCTTGGCGCCCAAACCTTGTCCTTATATACCTGAGTCCAGGACCGCCTCCCGGGACTGGTCCATTCCCGTGCCGAGGGGTCGGTAGTAGTATGGCCCGACCCTTGGGAGCCGCCACAACTATATATATATATAAAATGGTGGGAATAGACTTACTATAGTAGTTTACCACAAAGTTAAATATAATTTTTTATTTCCTCTGACTTTCAGAGTAAGCAAGTCTTACAAATATATTCAGAGTCAGAGCAATACTCCACAAAAACAGGACCTTTGGCCCACCTTGTCCTTGCCAGCTAAGTTGGCAGACTGGGCTATTCCCATTTGCCTACTTTTCAAGCGTAGCCTTCTTATCTCTGCCTTTCCATATACATGTCCAAACGTCTTTAAAAGTTGTAATTGTATCTGCTTGTAGCTTCCTCTGGCAGCTCATTCTAGAGACGGACTACCCTCAAAGATAAAGTTACCCCCGAGGTCTCTCTTAAATTTCTACCCTTAAGTCTATGCCCTCTAGTTTTAAAATCCTCTACCCTGCGAAAAAGACTGTTTCATTTCATTAAAAATTCTACTTCTAAGCCTCCAGATATAGGGAATAAACGATAAATTCTTAAATGTTTTTTTACATAGTAAAACCAAATTAAATTAGGAAGAGTAAAATAACCTGCTTACATTGAAAAAAAATAGAATTAAATTGCAGTTTGTGTAGGAAAGAATTGCAGATGCTGGTTTAAATCGAAGGTAGACACAAAATGCTGGAAAAACTCAGCGGGACAAGCAGCATCTCTGAGAAGAAGGAATGGGTGATGTTTCAGGTTGAGACCCTTCTTCTGACTGATGTCAGTGGAGTGGGCAGAACAGAGATAAGATGTAGTCGGAGACAGTAAGACTGGTGGGAGAATTGGGAAGGGATGGAGAGAGAGGGAAAGCAAGGGCTACTTGAAGTTAGAAAAGTCAATGTTCATACTGCTGGGGTTTAAGCTACCCAAGTGAAATATGAGGTGCTGTTCCTCCAATTTGCGCTGGGCCTCCAATGGAGGCGGCCCAGGACAGAAAGGTCAGATTGGGAATGGGAGGGGGAGTTAAAGTGCTGAGCAACCGGGAGATCAGGTAGGTTTAGGCCAACTGAGCAGAGGTGTTCAGTGAAACGATCGCCGAGCCTGCGCTCGGTCTCACTGATATACAGGAGTTGACACCTGAAACAGTGGATACAGTAGATGAGGTTGGAGGTGCAGGTGAACCTCTGCCTCACCTGAAAAGACAGTCGGAGTCCTTGGACGGAATCGAGGGGGGAGGTAAAGGGACAGGTGTTGCATCTCCTGCAGTTGCAGGGGAAAGTACCTGGGGAGGGGTGGTTTGGGTGGCCAGGGAGTTGCGGAGGGAACAGTCTCCGTGGAAAGCAGAAAGGGCTGGAGATGGGAAGATGTGGCCAGTAGTGGGATACCGTTGGAGGTAGCAAAAATGTTGGAGAAGTATATGCTGTATGCGACGGCTGAAGGGGTGGAAGGAAAGGACATGGGGAACTCTGTCCCTGCATCAAATGGGGGTAGGGGGAGCAAAAGCGGAGTTGTGGGTTATCGAGCTCCTAATGAGAGCCTCATCTATAATGGAAGAGGGGAACCCCCATTCCCTAAAGAATGAGTTTATCTCCGATGACCTGATATGGAAAACCTCATCCTGGGCGCAGATGCGGCATAGACGGAGGAATTGGGAGTAGGGAATAGAGTTTTCCCAGGAAGCAGGGTGGGAAGAAGTGTAGTGGAGATAGCTATGGGAGTCAGTGGGTTTGTAATAGATGTCAGTCAATACTCTGTCTCCTGTGATGGAAACAGTGAGATCTAGAAACGGTAGGGAGATTTTGGAGATGGTCCAAGGGAATTTGAGTGAAGGATGGAAATTAGTCGTGAAGTTGATGAAGTCAGTGAGTTCTGCATGGGTGCAGGATGTAGCACCAATGCAATTGTCAATGTAGTGGAGGTAGAGTTCGGGGATAGGGCCAGTGTACGTCTGGAACAGGGATTGTTCGACGTATCCTACAAAGAGGCAGGCATAGCTGGGGCCCATGCGAATGCCCATTGCTACGCCTTGGACTTGGAGGAAGTGGGAGGAGTCAAAGAAGAAGTTGATGAGGGTGAGGACCAGCTCTGCGAGGCGGAGGAGAGTGTTAGTAGACGGAAATTGGCTGGTTCTGCGGTCGAGGAATAAATGGAGGGCTTTAAGACCTTCATGGTGGGTGATGGAGGTGTCGAGTGACTGGACATAGGTAGGAAGGGATTGGACCGGGGAGGGGGGGGGGGGGGAGATGTGTTAGATAGGATGGAGTCGAGGTATGTGGAAATTAATTCAGTGGGACATGAACAAGCAGAAACAATGGATCTGCCAGGACAGTTCGGTTTGTGGATTTTGGGGAGAAGATAAAATCGGGACTTGCGGGGCTGGGGAACGATACGGTTGGAGACTTTGGAGGGCAGAGAGCTTGAAGTAATGAAATCAGAAATGGTGCGTGATATTAATACAAGAAGATAACTGCAGATGCTGGTACAAATCGAAGGTATTTATTCACAAAATGCTGGAGTAACTCAGCAGGTCAGGCAGCATCTCAGGAGAGAAGGGATGGGTGACCTCCCTTGTCGGCGGGTTTGATTATCAAGTCGGGGTTGCTGCAGAGTGAGCGGAGGGCTGTACGATGAAGGGGGGGGAGGGGTTCGAGTAGGTAAGGGGAGCGGAAAAGTTGAGACATTTGATGTGCTGCTGGCAGTTGGAAATAAAAAGATCCAAAGAGGGTAGAGTGCCACCCGTTTTGCAGTTTGTATTTTCTCACCCGCAAAAGGTCGAGGGTATGTCAGTTCCTGCTCCACCCGCTGACAAGACAGCATCCACGTGTTTTTTTGGGGAGTTAAGATTCAGTGACACATCTCAGCAAACTTTACACTGGGCCCAATGTAACATCTCTGCATGTCTCAATTTCAATATATAATCCAATGGTTTCCTTATGCAACAGTAAATGAAAATAAAGGCTTCCGTACTTGAATTAGAATTGTCCAAACCTGGCTCTCCATGTTGCCGCTTGTGCATTATTGTCTCATTTTATTTGATGGTATAAATTACATGAGACAATTGACAACAGACAATAGGTGCAGGAGTAGGCCATTCGGCCCTTCGAGCCAGCACCACCATTCAATGTGATCATAGCTGATCATTCTCAATCAGTACCCCGTTCCTGCCTTCTCCCCATACCCCCTGACTCCGCTATCCTTAAGGGCTCTATCTAGCTCTCTCCGTTCTAAATGGCCTACCCCTTACTCTTAAACTGTGGCCCCTGGTTCTGCACTCCCCCAACATTGGGAACATGTTTCCCTCAATAGCAAGAATATCCTTCTTGAAATTTGGAGGCCAAAACTGCACACAGTACTCCAGGTGCAGTCTCACTAGGGCCCTGTACAACTGCAGAAGGACCTCTTTGCTCCTATACTCAACTCCTCTTGTTATGAAGGCCAACATTCCATTGGATTTCTTCACTGCCTGCTGTACCTGCATGCTTCCTTTCAGTGACTGATGCACTAGGACACCCAGATCTCGTTGTACGTCCCCTTTTCCTAACTTGACACCATTCAGATAATAATCTGCTTTCCTATTCTTACCACCAAAGTGGATAACCTCACACTTATCCACATTAAACTGCATCTGCCATGCATCCGCCCACTCATACAACCTGTCCAAGTCTCCCTGCAACCTCAGCATCTTCCTCACAGTTCACACTGTCACCCAGCTTTGTATCATCTGCAAATTTGCTAATGGTACTTTTAATCCCTTCATCCAAGTCATTAATGTATATTGTAAATAGCTGCGGTCCCAGCACCGAGCCTTGCGGTACCCCACTAGTCACTGCCTGCCATTCTGAAAGGGACCCATTTATCCCCACTCTTTGCTTTCTGTCTGCCAACCAATTTTCTATCCATGTCAGTACCCTGCCCCCAATACCATGTGCTCTAATTTTGCCCACTAATCTCGTATGTGGGACCTTGTCAAAGGCTTTCTAAAAGTCGAGGTACACTACATCCACCGGCTCTCCCTTGTCAATTTTCTAGTTACATCCTCAAAAGATTCCAGAAGATTAGTCAAGCATGATTACCCCTTCGTAAATCCATGCTGATTCGGAATTACTACTATCCAAATGCACCTTAACTTTGTCTTTTATAATTGACTCCAGCATCTTCCCCACCACTGATGTCAGACTAACTGGTCTATAATTTCCCGTTTTCTCTCTCCCTCCTTTCTTAAAAAGTGGGATAACATTAGCTACCCTCCAATCCACAGGAACTGATCCTGGATCTATAGAACATTGGAAAATCATCACCAATGCGTCCACGATTTCTAGAGCCACCTCCTTAAGTACCCTGGGATACAGACCATCAGGCCCTGGGGATTTATCAGCCTTCAGTCCCATCAGTCTACCCAACACCATTTCTAATGTGAATTTCCTTCAGTTCCTCCGTCACCCTAGGATCTCTGGCCACTAGAACATCTGGGAGATTGTTTGTATCTTCCTTAGTGAAGACAGATCCAAAGTACCAGTTCAACTCGTCTGCCATTTCCTTGTTCCCCATAATAAATTCCCCTGCTTCTGTCTTCAAGGGACCCACATTTGCCTTGACTATTTTTTTCCTCTTCACATAAAAAGCTTTTACTATTCTCCTTTATATTATTGACTAGTTTACCCTTGTACCTCATCTTTTCTCCCCATATTGCCTTTTTAGTTATCTTCTGTTGCTCTTTAAAAGAGTCCCAATCCTCTGGCTTCCCACACTTCTTTGCCATGTTATACTTCTTCTCTTTTATTTTTAAGCTGTCCTTGACTCCCCTTGTCAGCCACGGGTGCCTCTTAGTCCCCTTAGAATCTTTCCTCCTCTTTGGGATAAATGCAACTTCTGCATTATTCCCAGGAATACCTGCCATTGCTGTTCCACCGTCTTCCCTGCTAGGGCCTCCTTCCAGTCAAATCTGGCCAGCTCCTGCCTTATGCCTCTGTAATCCCCTTTGCTATATTATAATACTGACACTTCCGATTTTCCCTTCTCCCTCTCAATTTGTAGAGTAAAACATCATATTATGATCACTGCCTCCTAATGGCTCTTTTACCTTGAGTTCCCTTATCAGATCAGGTTCATTGCATAACACTAAATCCAGAATTGCCTTCTCCATGGTAGGCTCCAGTACAAGCTGTCTAAGAATCCATCTCTGAGGCACTCCACAAACCCTTTCCTGGGGTCCAGTACGAACCTGATTTTCCCAGTCTACCTGCATGTTGAAATCTCCCATTACATGTGCGACATGCCAATTTTAGCTCTTGATTCAACTTGCACACTATGTCGTGGCTACGGGAGGGGGGGCAGGGGATAGGAGGAGGCAGGGCGGGAGTAGAGGCTGTAGATTTTGGTTTCTTGTTTCAATAACCTTTAATTTCTGCTCCTTCACTGTTAAACTAAATCAGTAAAAGCAAGTGGGTGGTGGTTATGTTAGTGGCATTTAATAGACTTTTGATTAGGGATATGGATACTCAGGAAATGGAGGTATGTGGCTTTTGTACAGGGAGAAAAAGGATGTTCTTGGCATCATGTTCGGCACAGACACTGTAGGCCGAAGGGTCTGTTCTTGTGCTGCACTGCTTTATGTTCGATGTTAACATTCTATCATTGAAATACATACCTTTAAGAATAAATTTACAATTATGCAAAAAGTAACTGATTACTTCTCATGTGAATCGTCAATTCATGCCGATAAGGTTTTTTTACACCATTGTAAGAAAGTAGTGTCTTATTTTTAAACAAAGAAAAATACATAAAATTCGAAGACTGGTATGATACGTATGTTATGTCAGATTCAGCCTCATTAGATCTTTCCATTATGATCCTTGGAATCATCGCCGTACCCTTTCCAAAATCTCGGCACAGAGTTGGACATAATAACCATGTTTTATCTGGTAAAATTACCTGGCCTTTGTATTCTAACCACTTATAAAGCTGAGAAATGTATACTTCACAAGCCAATGATGTGCAACTGAAAAGCCAATGATAACTGAAAACAGGCGTTTTCTAAAGACAAATCATACGGCAAGAAGCATCATTTAGGGTATATAATTTCAGCATTATAGAAGGTGAGGGAGTGGATAGCAATCGGTTGGGTACACAATTGATCCAAGTCTAGGACATTCCTAAGAGTTGCATTCAATTAAAGCATTAGGTACGTTTGCAGTTTGGCATCTCATTGAAGAACATCTTGCCCACTACTTGCACAAACCACATTTACCACTTGCACTGCACATACATTTTTTTTACAAGAACTATGCTAAGAAGTCAATGATTAAAACAATATCATCTTGCATCCATGATTAGAACCTCTTTGCTCACCCTCTGGTATTTGAGTGCCTGGTACCGGACATTTTGCCAATGAAAAATCAAAATAATCCAGCTACTGATGATTGGCAGCTGCAGGATTATCACGACTGCCTCAAGGCAATAAATGTCAACGCCTGGTGCATCTTTTCTAGAATGGCAGCACTGGATAGAATTCTGTCTTCAACCATGGAGAGAGGAAAGAGCAAACAGAGGATGTAGACACTCACTTGATGGTTACAATGCTGCATAAAAATTGCCTGGAGGTGCACAGGAGCTTCCTTAAAACACAATATGGAGCCAGTCCTACTTATGACCACAACAAAGCGCTGTGAAAAAGCACTCGAGCAACTGAGCAACCTCCTGTGATACAATGGCAAAGTGGATCTCCATACCAAAGCTGCTAATTAAGAGACAACCTGATGAAACTGCTTTACAGAGTGCGGCAACTGCAGTGTGCAGATATTGTAATGCTTTTTCATCTGCCGAGTGATTTGGGGACAGACCATTCATCATTCAGGATCGTGCTGAGGCAAGTCAGAAGCTCTACATTGTGCCAACTACTGAAAGGATCAATGACTTTTATGCATGGATACTAATAAGGCAGATTCAGTGAAGATAGGACTAACAACTTTGAAGAGGGTTGAGGAGAATAAAGCGCGAGCTACTTATCAGATGCCCACTTTCTACTCCCCGTCTGTCAGTTTCCTTCGGGTGACTAGAATTCACTTTAACTTTTCTATACATTTGAGGCAGATTAACTCCAGTATTAATGTGTAGGAAGCAACTGCAGATGCTGGTTTACACCAAAGTTACACAAAATGCTGGAATAACTCAGCGGGTCAGGCCGTATCTCTGGGGAGAAGGAATGGGTGACGTCTGAAGAAGGGTCTCGACCCGAAACGTCACCCATTCCTTCTCTCCAGAGATGCTACCTGTCTCACTGAGTTACTCCAGCATTTTGCATCTAATTCCAGTATTAACTTTGATTAAGACATTAAAAGAAACAAAAGACAATTTAAGAAGTGAATTAAAAGAATATTTCTTTATAATATTCTCTGCAATAATAATTGATCAGATTCAATCAGATTGTATAATTGGTAATTGTTTCCTAAAAAATATGATATCATAAACTTTCCTATTCTATGGCACTACTTAAACAGCACCTAAATTAAAATAAATTTAATGCTAATTTGCTCATTTGACAAGTCATGCATTTACCCCAGTAAATCCACTTGGTTGCCTGCTGCTAATGAGGATTTGGAGAATTAGCTGGAAAAAGGTTAATCCTGTCATCATTAATTATACTGATGAAGCTCAATGCACACTGCTGCAAAAACATCATTTTGAGAACTACATAGATCTGAATTTCCTGAGGATGTTATTTCTGTCACTGAGATGAATTACAATAATCCGCAGTAAAGTAGACCAAGGTATGAACAGTCTGGTAATGGGTGGGGGTGGGGCTAGCATATCAGTGCTGTAATTTAAGTAATATATCAAATTCTATTTTTTAAACAAAATAAAACAGGTTTTAAAAATCCAAGTTGCTCTCATTCAAATTTGACTAATTTGACCTCGAGCAGCAAAATACAGGAATGACCATTACAAAGAACATCAAATTTATAAGTACAAGTAACTTTGTGGCTATATGACACAGTCATACAGCGTGGACTTGCAACTTGCCCACACCGACCAACATGTCCCAGCTACACTAGTCCCACTTGCCTGCATTTGCCCCATATCCCTCTGAACCTGTTCTATCCATGTACCCGTCTATTTGCTTCTTAAACATTGCGATAGTCCCTGCCTGAATGGCCTCCTTCGGCAGCTCGTTCCATACACCCACCACTCTTTGCGTGAAAAAGTTACCTCTCAGATTCCCATAAAATCTTTCCCCTTCACCTTAAACCCATGTCCTCTGGTTCTTAATTCCCCCATTCTGGGCAAAAGTGTGCATCCACTCGATCTATTCCTCTCACGATTTTGTACACCTCTACAAGATCACCCCTCATCTTCAGGCTCCAGAGTCCTAGCGTGCTCAACCTGTCCCTGCACCTCTGACCCTAGAGTCCTGGCAACATCCTTGTAAATCTTCTCTTTCAAACTTAACAACATCTTTCCAATAACAAGGTGCCCAGAACTGAACACAATACCCAAAATGCAGCCTCAATACATCTTATATAACTGCACGACCTCCCAACTTCTATACTCAATACTCTGACTGATGAAGGCCAATGTGCCAAAAGCCTTTTTGACCACTCTATCTACCTGTGAGACCAATTTCACTTTAAACCTATGTTCTCTGGTTCTCCATTCCCCCACTCTGGACATCTTCTACCTGTACTTTGTTTAAATCATTAGATATGAGTGAGTTGCCAGAAAACTAGAGGGTGGCTAATGTTGTGCATCTATTTAAGAAGGGCTGCAAGGAAAGGCCTGGGAACTATAGACCATTGAGCCTAACATCTGCAGTACACAAGTTACTGGAAAGAATTCTGAGGGATAAGATTTATATGCATTTGGGTAGACAGGGACTTATTTGGGACAGACCATGGTTTTGTACGTGGGAGATTGTGTCTCATTAATCTGATTTGAGTTTTTTGAAGCAGTAACCAAAAAGGTTGATAAAGGCAAAGCTGTAGACATTGTCTATCTCAACTTCAGCAAGGCAATTGAGGAGGAGCCAGCGCTGCCGTCGCAGCTGCGGCTTGCCTGCAGTCCGTCTGTCTTTTGTGGTTTTTGTTGTTTTTGTATGAATTGTAGTTTTAATATGGTGTAGTGTTTGTATGTTATGTGGGGGGGAGGGGGGTGGGGGGGGTGGGAGGGAACGGGAACTGTAAAATTCTCTCTCCCGAACGGAGACGCGACCTTTGTTCTGTGTCGTGTCTCCGTTCCCGTTGCGGCCTACCATCGGCCATGCACCTGGGACCACCTGGGGCTCTGGTTCGCAGAGCCCACGGCCCGGACTCACCACCTGCGGCGCTGGCTGCCTGCGGATGCTGCGGGAGCGGCTGCGACTTGTCTCCGGAGGCTCCGGCGCGGGCCGCGTGGACGTCGGAAGCCCGCAGGCCCCTGGATGGGGGCTGACATCGGGAGCTCCGGCAGCGGCAGAGGCAGCGTGTTCGCCCACCCCGAATCGCGGGGCTTGGGTCGGCCCGCCGCGGACCTTTCACCGCCCAGCGCGGGCTTCAATATCGGGAGCCTCGACCGCCCCGACGTGGCAAGTTCAACAGCCTGACCGCGGGACAAGACGGCAGGGAAGAGAAAAGACATTGTGGCCTTCCATCACAGTGAGGAGGGGTCTGGAGGAGACTCACTGTGATGGATGTTTCCTTTGTTTGGTGTTAGTTTATGATTGTATGTGTTATTGCATTTTTATTGATTATTCTTATTGGTCTTATTGGTTCAACTGCGGGTAATGTTTCATTTCACTACACATTTATGTGTATGTGACAAATAAACGACTATTGACTATTGACAATTGATAAGATTCCACATGGTAGGCTGCTGTGGAAAATTAGATTACAAGGAATCCAGGGAGAACTAGTCAAGTGGATAGAAAATTGGCTTTGTGGAAGGAAGCAGGTGATGGTAGAAGTTTTATTTTAATCAATCAGGAGGCCTGTGACTAGTGGTACGCCTCGGGGATTGGTGCTGGGTTCATTGCTGTTTGTGGTTTCTCAACAATTTAGATGAGAATGTGTAAAGCCTGATTAATAAGCTTTCAGATGCCACAAAAGTAGGTGGCATCTTAGATAGTGAAGATAGTTGTCGAGAATTGCAGCAGGATTTTGATTAGTTGGCCAGGTGGGCCGAGAAATGGTTAATGGGGTTTATTACAGATAAATGCGAGGTGTTGCATTTTGGGAAGTCAAACCAGGGCAGGACCTTCAGTGAAAAGCAGGGCTCTGGGGAATGTTGTAGAGCAGAGGGATCTAGGACTGTAGGTACATAGTTTCTAGAAAGTGGCATCACAGGTTGATAAGGTGGTCGTGAAGACTTTTCATCAGTCTGATTGAGTATGGAAGTTGGGATGTTATGTTACAATTGTGCAAGACATTGGTGAAGCCACACATGGATTATTGTGTTCAGTTTGTCATCTCTGTTATAGGAAAGATGTTGATAAGCTGGAAAGGGTGCAGAAACGATTTATGAAGATGTTGCCTGGCTCGAGGGCCTGAGCCATAGGGAGAGGTTGAGCAGATTGGGACTTTATTCCTTGGAGTGCAAGAGGATTAGAGGTGATGGTATAGAGGTGTATGATCATGAGGGGAATAGATAGAGTAAATGCACAGAATCCTTCATCCAGAGCAGGGTAATCAAGAACCAGAAGACATAGGTTTAAGGCGAGAAGGGAAAGAGGAACCTGAGGAGTGACTTTTTCACACAAATGATGGAACAAGCAGCCAGAGGAAAAGTTGAGGTTATATAAGATGTATTTGAGGTAATCACAACATTTAAAAGACATTTGAACAAGTACATGGGTAGGAAATTTTTAAAAGGATAAGGGCCAAACGCAGGCAGGAAGGACTAGATGGGGCATCTTGGTCGACGTGGACAAGTTGGGCTGTTTCCATGCTGTATGACTCTATATTAAAAGATGAACAAGTAAAATAGTTGGATCGCCAAATAATAATTCCACTGCTGGCTAGGCAAATTGTTAGTTTGAAAGCTTGTCTTTGGCTTTCTCTAACTCTGATTTTCAAAACACTGGCTGAATTCAGAAACATCATTCTTGAAAAAAAAAAAACATGTTCTTGGCATCCAGATTCAAAAACACTGCTCCAAAATAATAAAATCCTCCTTTTATTTATATCACCGAGCTGTAAAAATAAAAACTGGTTGTGACATACATCACGGTCAGTCATGGTGAAAAGACAAAGCCCTCTAGCTGCCGGAAAATAGGTTAGTAATCCAGCCACACCAAAAATAACCTAACGTTGTCGATTCCACACCTTGTGAATAGATTCAAAATGAAAACATCCATCAGTTTCTCCTCTGCAGAGCAAAGGAGGTTGAGGAAGCAGAAATAATACTAGATTTTGAGAAGATAGAGTAATGCTGAATTTTTGTTAAGTGCCTGAAGACATTCTCCAGCCCTATCTGGGAGGCCTTTTGTTTAAGTAACTTTCATGGGTGCAGCACAGGACAGGCTTTGGGGCTCAGGCTTCACCTCCAACAGTAATCTGTACCTGCCCCATAAACTACTGGAAACTTGGCAGTCAAATTTGCAGTTCCCAGCTACATAAAACACAATTGAAAGCAACATCACAAAATGCTGGAGTAACTCAGCGGGATAGGCAGCATCTCTGGAGAGAAGGAATGGGTGACGTTTCGGGTTGAGACCCTTCTTCAGACTGAAAGTCATGGGAAAGGGAAACAAGAGATATGGACGATGATGTAGAGAGATATAAAATAAATGAATGAAAGATATGCAAAAAAGTAACAATGATAAAGGAAACAGGCCATTGTTAGCTGTAGCTAAGTGAGAACAAGAGCTGGTGTGACTTGGGTGGGGGAGGGCTGGAGAGGGAGAGAATGCCGGGGCTACCTGAAGTGAGAGAAATCAATATTCATACCACTGGACTGTAAACTGCACAAGCGAAATATGAGATGCTGTTCCTCCAATTTGCGTTTAGCCTCACTCTAACAATGGAGGAGGCCTGGGACAGAAAGGTCAGTGTGGGAATGGGAATTGAAGTGTTTCGTAACCGGGAGATCAGGTAGGTCCAGGCAGACTGAGCGAAGGTGTTCAGCGAAGCGATCGCCTGGTTTACGCTTGGTCTTGGCGATGTACAAGAGTCCACATCTTGAACAAGGGATATAGTAGATGCATCATCCATTCCTCCTCTCCAGAGATGCTGTCTGTCCTGCTGAGTTACTCCAGCATTTTGTGTTTAAACCAGCATCTGCAGTTCCTTCCTACACATAATGTATTGTGTTGTCAGGCTTCTGTGGTAATGGGATGGGGAGAAGAGGTTGTAGTCGCAATAGATGCAACCATTAAAACACAAGATAGAGAATGCCCTCTCCATATCCATCTTGCTTTCTGAAACCACCACTTGGCAGCAATCCAAATGTAATAAACTCCACTGCAAAAGTACATTGATCCATTGCACTGGATTTATTCCAGCCAAACAGATCCCCTGCAATCTTGTGATAAAGTGTTTTCTTTCAGAGGCAGTAGATTGTTTGAACAGTAGGCTAAAGATCCTAGTTCCATCAGTCAGAGCTACTCTTTGCCAGAGGACATATGTAGTCACGTCACCCACTTTGAGCACTGCCTTGCCTGTACCCAGTAACTCTGAAGCCAAGAGTAATAATCTGAACATGCTTGTTATCCTATTGCTATTTAATACCAATATCAAAATGTTCATCCAGATTATAACACTTGTATTTGTTTTTTTGTACATAGCACCTTGCTGTCATGATTGACAGCCTCAATTTAGACAACATTTCTGCCATAGATACACACTATGTGTAGGATAGCACTAAATACCTGCCACAGATATTTAGAGTTTGTAATTATAGGCATAAACACGCTTTTAAACACACAAGGATTAATGGTCAGTAAAAAAGCCATTCTGGTATTGAAAATGTATTATTGTGGATACTGAAGATTTATTTCTACAGCTTGCAAAATTGTTTCAGGGATTAAACATGTCAAATTAAGGCAAATATTTTTTCCTCCATTCTAAAGTCAATCTTTCTTTCCGCCTTTACCTGGTGACATTGAATTCATTTTTCTTTTCAGTCCCAAAGATATTTACTTCCCAGTAAGGAGCTACCTTGTCCATCAGTCCTCTGATGTTCTGCTTCCCTCACTGGGGCACTTGGAGCCTGGGTTTTTTTTTTGGGTAGAGTGGAGGTTGAACGAAATGGAAAATGAAGAGGGGGAACAAAAGAGACTGCAGATGCTGTATTCTGATAAGTAAAGGTGATGAGGGCAAGTGACACTACTTGAGCAAGTGTCTATGAGAACTGGAAGATGTAGTGAGTAGGTCAGGTGGAACGTAGTGGGGAAGAGGAATGAAACTGGGCGAAGTGTGGGGTGGAGGAAGATCAGAAGGAAAGAACAAGGAGCTCAGACAGTGCAGGCTATCTGAAATTTGAAAATTCAACATACACACCATTGGGTTGCAGACCACCCAGGTGCAATACGAAGTGTTGCTCTAGTTTCCGTTTGTCCTTGACCTGGCAGTGAGAAGGCCTTGGAGAGAGGTTGGTGTAGGAAAGGGAAGGGGAGCTGAAATAGCATGCATCCGAGGGCTCAGGATAGCCACTGCAGACAAAGAGGCCCTGATTCCACAAAACAATAGCCTCGCCTACGCTTGGTTTGGTGATCAGAATTTTCTCTTTTCTCTCTCTCATCAGTCTCTACCTATCAACTCGCAGCTGCGGACTTCCAACTCCACACCTTACCCTCATGGCTCCGTGTGCACATCACTCCTCTCCTCAGCTGGACCTTGCTGTCTTCTAGCCGCTGTCTCACCCCTCCCTCTCAGCTCTTTATGCTATACTCTCAATCCTGATGCAGGGTCTTGACCTAAACTGTTGACTATCCCTCTGCCTCCACAAATGCCAGCAGTTTGCTTTTTGATGCAGGTTTCTGCACCCGCAGTCACTCAGTTTCGCCAATTTAGTGGGAGAAAAATATTACAAGCTAAGAGACACGTGTGCAAATCTGACTGATGCCTTACAATACCTAGCCCGACACGCATCACATCTAAATCAATTGTATAACAAAGCCTTATATTTTTTACTTCCATGAACCTAGTCAAAGTGATTCATTATCAATTAAATTCTTCTGAAATAAAGAAAATGCTGTAAATATTCAACAGATTAGGAATCATCTGCAGATAGTTAACCTTTCAAGTCCATGACTTTTCATGAAGCCAAGTGAAAAATTAAATACACAAAGTTGCAGAAAAGGGGGAGTTGTGGAGAAAGCCTCTGATACACTGGGGAAACCCTCTACATACTAGTGATGCTGGATGAGAGTGGTTCGTTATGGGCTCCTTATTGTGGTTGGAGTCTGAATAAAAGATCAATGAAGAAGCAATGAGGGAGAGAATAAAATGGTGGAACTGAGGTACACAAATTTGGTGCGGCATGGTGGCGCAGCAATAGGACTGTCACCGTACAGCACTAGTGTTTAATCCTGACCATGGTTGGCTTGTCTGTACGGAGTTTGTATGTTCACCCTGTGACCTGCGTGGGTTTTCTCCGGACGCTCCGGTTTCCTCCCACACTCTAAAGAAGTACATGTTTGTAGGCTAATTGGCTTGGTATAAATGTCCGTAATGTGTAGGATAGTGTAAGCGTGCGGGGATCGCGGGACAGCCGGATTCCGTGGCCCAAACAGCCTGTTTCCTCGCTGTATCTCTAAACTAAACTAAACCTGGAGATCCGAATTCAAAGGGAATGCTGGATATAGACACGCCACGCAGCATCCATGGGGAAAGTAAAACAAAGTCAACAAATTGACTTTCAAAACTGGAAAGGTTGGCTATGATTGAGCCCTGAAGGCTGTAACGTGTCTGTTTAAAAGAGGAATTTCCACTACTCAATTTTAAACAGTGAAAAGAGGCAGTTTGTATCCAGTCTGTTGCAGGATGAGAGTGACAGACAACTGGAAGCTCAGGGTCACCAGAGTGTGCTGAAGAGTGGTGCTCTGTAGAGTGGTCATCACATCTGTGGCAGGGGAAAAGGTGCCACGGTGAAGGGAGTGGAAATTAATGGAAGATAATCTATTGAATGTAGAGGCTGGCTGAGTGGAAGATGAAGACAGGAGACCCAGATCCTTGCTTTGGATAAGATGAATCAGATAAGAGCAGAAGTAAGAGGAATGGAACAGGTAGAGGCACTTATCAATAATGGTGGAAAAATCAGAGTTAAGGAAAGAGGAAGAAATCTCAAAAGCACTCATGTGGATGATGGCAGATGCAGAATGATATGGAACCAGTGAACCTGGAAGAATGTGAGAGAGTTCTTACAGCAAATAGGGTGGAAAGAGGTGCAATCAAGGTAGCATTTCACAAGGTCCACTTTGACTCTTTCTTGACTTCGCTATCTCCACATCAGTGTATGTTAGCAACCTGCATCCATACCAAGTGTATAAACTCCCCCAGTTTGTACACTTTGTAGGGTTGCAGGCTGCTAACTTATACGCTGATGTGGAGATAGCAAAGTCAAGAAAGAGTCTAAAGTGCACTGACTGCAAATTGCCACAAAAGTGATGTCTATACAAGAGTAAGAAGTGGCACTAATGCACCAGAACAAGAAGTGGGGAAGACCCAAGAGGGATTGAAACAGGGACAGCACACATACCCAAAGGGAAAGGCGTAGATTGGATCCATACAGGTTTCTCTCATTTGGAGGAAGCGAATGGAGCAAGAGAAGTTGTTCTATTTCAGAACTGAGGCAACAGAGCAGGGAATGATTAGGCCTCTATTCACGGAAGGATCAAAACATTTCTGACTCCTGGCCGATTTCTGGTTTGAGATAGATGTTGAGAGATTGTAATACTGGAGGACATTGGAGATGCCATAGACATATGCAGGAAGAAAAAGGGCTGGTCTTGGCGATCTTAGCGACCGGTGGGCTGTGTGTGATTGGGAGGTGGACGCTATGGAAGTAAGATCTCCACATGAAATTAAGTCAGTGACTGTGTAGAAAACAAGGAGGCAATGTTCACTGTTGGGGTTGTGGAGAGTTGGTAATGAACCTTTGTGAGGCAGAGATCAGTTCACCAAACAACAGCAATGTCATCAATTCTTTCAGTGGTGAAGTGCAACAAATTCTGAAGGGATAGGTTAGCGCACACATAGTAGGGACGGGAGTTAAACGCAAAGCATCAATGTCATGGTAATTTGCAGTGAATAGATCTTGACAGGTTAATAAACCAGGAGGAGGGATCCAACTAGGATGGGAATTTTGAAGACATGAGAAAGGGCTCACAGTCTGAGATGATCCCTTTGAATTCGGATCTCCAGGTTTAGTTTAGTTTAGAGATACAGCGAAGAAACAGGCTGTTTGGGCCACCGATCCCCGGGCGGTCCCGCGATCCCCGCACGCTTACACTATCCTACACATTACGGACAATTTACAATTATACCAAGCCACTTGACGTCATGTCAAGTAATTCAGTAAAACGAGGATGAAGCTGCGGACCTAGCGAGGACCGACAGATCAGGATTAGAGACCTTGAGGTGAAACACAGCAATGAGTAATATCTGTGGGAGAGCTAGGGTCAGAGGAAAATGAGGGGGAGGAAAGTCCAGAGAAGTATTCGAATTGAAGAGTTGAAATTTGTATTCTTTCACACCTATGCGGCAATTTCAAATATTCTTCATACTCTAAACTTGAAATTTCAAATCCATTAAAAATGTATTTACTTCTGTAGCATAAGAAAGATAATAGCCAATATGCACACAGCAGGTTCCGACAATCAGCGATAAGGTGATGCCCACCTAATCTATCTTTGGACACTCGATTTGTGACAAGCATCAGCCAGGACACTGTGGAGAACTCCCTGCCCTCATTCGAAATTGCACCGTTATCTTTAATGTCTACCTCGGAAATTAAATGGGATTTATATTCAAAGTCTCATCTAATACGCTAAATCTCACAGTACATCAGATGCTCAGTACTGTCCTGGAATACAACTTGCATGATATACTCGAGCCTGTGGAATTGGACTTGAACCCACAATATTCTGACTTAGACTGCTACCCACTGAGCAACAACACACACACACACAACAATTCAACATTCAGTATTGTGAGATGTTTTGCTAATGAACAATTAAATGCATTTGTTAGCTCTGTGTTTATATTTACCTGTTACTAAAGAATAATCTAATTATTATGGGAAAAATATCCACTTCCATACACAATTATTTTTATCTGAAAGCTAAAATGTAAAATAAGTTAGAAATAGTTCACAAAATGCAGAATACCCATAACAAAAAGAATTTATTTGTCTCCAGTGTACAAAAATGGGTATATCTTACTGAAATAATGAAGTTCATAAAAAAGATAAGTCACCCAGAGAGTTGTGAATCTGTGGAATTCTCTGCCTCAGATGGTAGTGGAGGCCAATTCACTCGATGCATTCAAAAGAGTGTTAGTTAGAGCTCTTAGGGCTAGCGGAATCTAAGGGATATGGGGAGAAGGTAGGCACAGGGTACTGATTGTGGATGATCAGCCACGATCACTTTGAATGGCGGTGCTAGCTCGAAGGGCCGAATGGCCTCCTCCTGCACCTATTTTCTATGTATCTATATGTAACTAACTTTTAATATTAATCTAACTCTTTAAATAAAAAAATTAAAACCCACTCCATTTTAGAAAGGAGATGCATATCATAATAATGAATTAACAAAGGAATCTGAATAAGATTTGCAGATTCAATTATCTGAGTAATAGAAATGGATTCTTGTTCATGACTAATGTTAAAATAATTTTAAAACATTATCATTAAAGAATATCGAACCATTTATTGATTGGAACAAACTTCTACTTACTATTGCATTAATCCGATGTCTTCTCATCCTTTCAGCATGTAGCAATGCTGGCACTCATATCTCCTGCTTATACTGACACAGAGTTTTGTCTCCATTTTGTGCGCACTGAATTTACAACAATGCAACATTTTGCAAATTCTCTGCCACTGCCATTTAAATATGGCTGAACATACATCTGCAATTGCAATTTGCAAAGGGAAACAGTGTGACAACACAGCCAACCAAGGGAAATATTTTGTTTATGTGCATACCCAGCTCTTCTTTCTTTGTTGAACAATCCATCAGACTATGACAGCACAAAAGTACACAGAGGGTCTAAGCACACCTCAGTTGTGCAGTGGAGTTGCTGAGTAAGCTAAAGTTACAAATGAATTACAGCAGCCCATCTTTGTTCAATTCTGAGCATGCAAGCAATTGCCAACAGTTTTGGAGAAGATTGGCTGCCTCTTTGTCCAATTAATCTGCAGCCAGAAAAAAATACAGTTTACCCTTAAAATGAGGGGGGGGGGGGGGAATTGAGAATAAGAGATAAAAGGGAAATACCAGAAAGATCAATCAGAGTAAGTTTAAACTGCCAAGTCAAGGGACTAATATATCATCTAAATCAAATGAAAGGGAAATTGAGGTGTAAAGGTCTTTTGAGCACAGTAAAGCACAAGTAAACAGAATTGATCCATTACATATTGGTTAAAAATTGCCACAAAGTCAATGACAGGATTAAGGAAGCTTGTGCAAGAACAGAAACTTCAAAATGGGTGCAGTGGAAATGCATCCATTTAAACCTCTTCAGTCGGAGCCATTTGCCAGCTGGCATACTAGTTAATGCACTGATTTCTTTTCAAGGAATCATTTAAATCCAGCTGGTGTCTTGCAACTTTAAATAATAAATGGCTTTCCAAACAGCCACACGATGCACAGACTTGGCAATGGCCGAGAGGATGCATTTACATGGTGGGTGACTATATTGGATGAGCAACCATCATTTCAGACTATCAATCCAGAGAACCAAACTACAATCCCACTATGGGTAATATAAATTCCAGCAATTAAATAAAATCTAGAAAACAAGCTCTTCTCAAGAAACAACCTGGTTGTTGTTAAAAATCAATGTTGCTCATCGCAAGTTCTTCAAGGAAGGTAATCTCAGACTTTTCCCGGTCTGGTCTATATACAACTCCAGAACCATAACTGTGGTTGCAGTTAGGGGCAAACGGTCAATAAATGCCAGCATCATCCACAGATCATAAACAAAGAATCTACAAAGATGTTACCATCTACAAGCACATGTAGACTCCAACAGGAAATTTCTACAGAGTATATATCAGAATGAATCGTCCATTTTCTGAATCTATGGAACCCATACTTTGGCAAAAGCTCTCTTCCACAACTCTTTTGATATTTTATATTAAAACACATCTTTTGGATTTCAGGCATCCTCCTGTAATAACCCAATGATTGTTTAATAACTCCAACACACCCTCCCTCTGCCAGACTAGCAGAGTTTAGGTTGGAGCCAGGAACAAAACTAAAGCAGAGATACCATAATGGATCAGTCTGAAGAAGGGTCTCGACCCGAAACGTCACCCATTCCTTCTCTCCCGAGATACTGCCTGACCTGCTGAGTTACTCCAGCATTTTGTGAATAAATCCATAATGGATCAGTTGGACTGTTCTGCTTCCTTAATAATTTAACACTCAAGCAAATTATTATACAATAATTTATTACACAGAATTACAACGAAGCATACAAAATGTGCTTTGCTCATAACGTTTGATCACATGATGTATTTTAAAAATAAAAATACAATGGAAGATAAGATGATCAAATATTAGTCAACTTTTCTTTCCTGCCACCCATTTCCATTACTTTTGTTTCTTCCCATGCATAATAGTAATTAAAAATTCCCTTTTACAATTTGGTTTTTCCAATTATTTGCTCAACACTAAGATGCGTACATTCTAAATGGCACAAACAGTGGAAAAACAAAACTTTCCTATACTTCGAAGTGTTAAGTAAACAGACAGAATTCAAGAGATGACCTTTCATTTTATACATTGTCATTGGCTACAGTCACCCTTTAACACTGGGCTATTGGATGGGAACGGCACAGAGAAAACCCTCCATGCAATGAATCGTGCAGATATTCACTGGCTTGTCACATTCAATGCTGAGAACCAGAGGTTTTACAAGGATTTAATTTTGGCACAGTTGCCTAATTAACAGATAAATCCTAAACAAGAGCAACAAAATCTGAGTGCTGATCAGTAACTAAAGATACAAACTAACAGAAACATGAATTTAAACTATTTGTGGTCGCTGAGGTTCAAATAATTCCACGGTCTGTAACAAGCCCAAATGGATACAAATATGGCAATAAATATATAGTTTAATATGTTACACTAAAATATAATTGATAAATAATGCTCTCAGTAAAGAATCATGTTTTGTCTCAAGGTCATTTCCTCTCACTCTGGTTACAGGAATAAATACAATTAAAGAGAATCATTGATACAAACTCCAAAGTAAAGGCACCTTGGAAATGAACAAATCTGAAAGCTGGGACACGGACGGGGTATTTGGTATGCAAATAAAAATAAACTTTCTGCCGCTGTATCTCTATTGACAAATGTCTGATCTAAGAGTCCGGTCAAATTCTCGAAATTAACTCTCAAACAATTGGAGCAAAGATCTCATTGGATTGTTCAGCATCAAACTTGCAGATCTCTCTTTCCAGGGGAATCCTGACATTGATAGCACTTACATCCACAGAGAAAAAAAAATAGGTGCAGGAGTAGGCCATTCGGCCCTTCAAGCCAGCACCACCATTCAATATGATCATGGCTGATCATCCAAAATCAGTACCTCATTCCTGCTTTTTCCCCATATCCCTTGATTCCATCAGCCCAAAGAACTAAATCTAACTCTCTCTTGAAAACAAGGAGGCAGATTATTATCTCAATGGTGTCAGATTAGGTAAAGGGGAAGTGTAACGAGACCTGGGTGTCCTTGTAAGCGTGCAGGTACAGCAGGAAAAAAGCTAATGGCATGTTGGCCTTCATAACGAGAGGATTTGAGTATAGGAGTAAAGAGGTCCTTCTGCAGTAGTATAGAGCCCTGGTGAGACCACATCTGGAGTTATTGTGTGCAGTTTTGGTCTCCTAATTTGAGGAAGGACATCCTTGCTCTTGAGGCAGTGCAGCGTAGGTTCACGAGGTTAATCCCTGGGATGAGGTAAGATTGGAAAGACCGGGCTTGGATTCACTGGAGTTTAGAAGGATGAGAGGGGGGTCTAATGGAGACGTATAAAATTATAAAAGGACTGGACAAGCTAGATGCAGGAAAAATGTTCCAAATGTTGGGGGAGTCCAGAACCAAGGGCCACAGTCTAAGAATAAATGGGAGGCCATTTAAAACTGAGGTGTGAAGAATCTTTTTTACCCTGAGAGTTGTGAATTTGTAGAATTCTCTGCCACAGAAAGCAGTGGAGGCCAATTCACTGGATTAATTTAAAAGAGAGTTAGATAGAGCTCTAGGGACTAGTGGAATCAAGGGATATGGGGAGAAGGCAGGCACAGGTTACTGATTGTGGATGATCAGCCATGATCACAATGAATGGAGGTGCTGGCTCGAAGGGCCAAATGGCCTCCTCCTGCACCTATTTTCTATGTTTCCATGTTTCTAAAAGAGATTATGATCTCTAAATAGGGAGTTGGCTATTCAGGACATAGCAAAGAAAAACTTTCTTTACCCAGGAGGAGTGAATTTTTGGAATACAAGAGGGCAGTGAAGGCTCAGTCACTGCAGATATTCAAGGCAGAGATCAATAGATTTGTAGACATTAAGGGAATCGAGAGAATCTGTCTAGCCTGTCCAATCCCATAAGGATTTTATATGTTTCTATAAGATCCTCTCTCACCTTCTAAATTCCAGTGGATACAGGCCCAGTTGACCCATTCTTTCATCATATGTCAGCCCTCCCATCCCGGGAATTATCCTGGTGAACCTACGCTGTACTCCCTCAATAGCAAGAATGTCCTCCCTCAAATTAATTCCAGAAGATTAGTCAAGCATGATTTCCCCTTCATAAATCCATGCTGACTTTGACCGCTCCTGTCACTGCTTTTCCAAATGCGCTGCTATTACATCTTTAATAATCGACTGAAGCATCTTCCCCACCACCGATGTAAGGCGAGCTGGTCTATAATTCCCCGTTTTCTCTCTCCCTCCTTTCTTAAAACGTGGGGTTACATTAGTTACCCTTCAGTCCACAGGAACTGATCCAGCGTCTATAGAACATTGGAAAATGATCACCAATGCATCCACGATTTCTGGGGCCATCTCCTTGAGTACTCTGGGATGCAGACCATCAGGCCCTGGGGATTTATCTGCCTTCAGTCCGAAGTTTACCTAACACCATTTACTGACTAATGTGGATTCCATTCAGTCCCTCCCTCCTACTAGATCCTCGGTCCCCATGTATTTCAGGGTGATTATTTGTATCTTCCTTAGTGGAGACAGAACCAAAGTACTTGCTGGCCATTTCCTTGTTTCCCATTATAAATTCACCTGTTTCTGACTATAAGGGATCTACATTGTCTTCACTAATCTTTTCCTCTTCACATTTCTAAAGCTTTTAAAGTCAGTTTTTATATTCCCCACAAGCTTTCTTTCATACTCTATTTTCCCCCTCTTAATTAACCCTTTTGTCCTCCTCTGTTGAATTCTAAATTTCGCTTAGTCCTCTGGTTTGCTGCTTCCTCTGGCCAATTTTTATGCCTCTTCCTTGGATTTAACACTATCCTTGATTCTCCTCATTAGCCACGGTTGAGCCGCCTTCCCCGTTTTATTTTTTTCACCAGACAGGGATGAACAATTGTTGTAGTTCATCCATGCGATCTTTAAATCTTTGCCATTGCAACTCCACTGTCAAACTTCAAGTATCATTTGCCAGTCTATCCTAGCCAATTCCCGTCTCATACCAACAAAGTCTCCTTTCTTTAAGTTAAGACCCCAGTCTCTGAATTAACCGTGTCACTCTCCATCCTAATTCAGAATTCCACCATATTATGGTCACTGTTGCCCAAGGGGCTTTGCACGACAAGATTGCTAACAAATCCTTCCACATTACACAATACCCAGTCTAGGATGGTCTGTCCTCTAGTTGGTTCCTATACATATTGGCTTGGACAACCATCCCATATACATTCCAGGAAATCCTCCTCCTCAGCGTTGTTACCAATTTGGTTAGCCCAATCTATATGTAGATTAGTCACCCATGATAACGGCTGTACCTTTGCTACACGCATCCCTAACTTCCTGCTTGATGCTATTCCCAACCTTCCTACTGCTGTTTGATGGTCTCTACACAACTCCAACAAGCGTTTTCTGCCATTGGCTATTTTGCAGTTCTACTCATACAGATTCTACAGCATCCAAGCTAATGTCTCTCCTTACTATTGCAGAAATGCTGGCAGTAAGGACAGCACGGTGGCACAGTGGTAGAGTTGCTGACTTACAGCGCCAGAGACCCGGGTTCGATCCTGACCACGGGTGCTGTCTGTACAATTTTGTACATTCTCCCCATGACCTGCGTGGGTTTTCTCCTGGGTGCTACGGTTTCCTCCCACACTCCAAAGATGTACAGCTTTGTAGGTTAATCGGCTTTGGTAAAATTGTAAATTGTCCATAGTGTGTGTTGAATAGTGTTAGTATGCGGGGATCGCAGGTCGGTGTGGACTCAGTGGGCCAAAGGGCCTGTTTCCACGCTATATCTCTAAACTAAACTAAACTAAAACATTGTCAAGATGTTCGAGCATGCACTGGCTACCAGCTACAAATGCTTACTTATCTCATTGTCAATTGTTTCCTGCTCATTTTCCCCTGACACAGGCTGACATTGGTTGGCTACAATGTTTGAAAATCCCACAATCTATTTCATGATGGAAGAATGACCCGATCTATGTCTTCACTACATCTAGGAGAAGGAAACAAAAATTCTGGGAACCTGTGAAGATCCAATCTTGCATACTACGACATCACATAGAAAAATTACAAACTGCATGAATTTGATAATATTCAGGTATTCAGATGGAAACACTGAACTGCACAATTTATTTCACTTCAGGTTTTCAAAATACTTTCAGATTGGACTGAGATTATCACATCAAACTTGCTAATGATATCTAGCAGGCATCAAACCATGCATTATTAAACTGTTGAAAGAAACTGGCATTTAAACAGGTGGCATGCTTTTTTCACATCAAATAAAATCACAATGTTCTAACAAAACAAAATTATACTCAAAACAAAAAAATATAACCAGCAGGCAACAGCAGTGGGTTCATCTCTCCATTCTGTTTCATTAACTTCAATGAATGGAATGTATTTTCCAGATCAGAGCTGTCTGTCAGATGTCAAATGCAAGCTCTGGCTAAAGTGAAGCATTTACTATCCTGAAATAATTTTGCAAGGATGTCAAGATTTTCCAAAGAAATTCCAAACAAATGACTAGATTTGAAACTCACTTTCACACAAATATCTTCCATACAAGATCACAAAAAACACCAGCCATTATATGAATGGCAGGGCTTGCTTGAGGGCTCAGATTGCCTGATCCTGGTCTTATTTTGTGTTCTTTATGTGGTACTACATATGTAGAAAAATGAATATTTGTTCTGTTGAGTGCTGAATCATATAAAGCAAATGCAATCCTTTGCAAGGGATTAAATACAACTTCTAGTAATTTCAGGCAGTTAAAAAAACAAAATTTGGCCTAATTCGGTCACATTAACTGAAATTGTGTTCAATGGTAAAACAAATAGGCTTCAATAAGGCTGATTAGTTGGCAAAATAAATTAAGAATCACCTTTATTGGTCAAAATAAACATGATTTGCCGCTTCTTTTAGAATTTTATTCAAAGCATCTAGAGAAGAGGTACAAAGACTTAAAGATTAGCTTTGTGTAAGAAGGAACTGCAGATGCTGGGTTAAACTGTAGACACAAAAAGCTGGAGTAACTTAGCTTTGTTTTATTGATACTTCATAAGTAAATTAGACATGTTTATGAGCAAAGTATGATTTTTTAAAACTAAAATTTACTTTCACCAGTTTCATTTCACTGTTAGTAGCAAAATAGCTGCCAAAGTAAGCCTCAGTATTACAGAGAAAAAAATAAAGCTGGTAATTTACTCCACTGGAATTATTTGCCTGAAGAACAATGTTTAATGGAACATCCACTGCTGACATACTAATGCACTGATAATGAATAATTTGTGTTAATGGGTGCATAGTAAGAGCCTGCCTCAAGGATATGCATCCTCATATACTTATTCTTCTGTATAAATTATGTAGGCATACCAATTCAAGGGGTTTAGACATAATCAGCTCCTTGGTGCCAAACAAAATGATCCTAACAGTTTGGAATGCTCATTCCCTTATCTTAACTGGCATTTGATCTCGTCAACATTGATTTCAAGTGAAAAACAGCAAATACCAAATGAAATAATTTGGGTAAAGCAGCGTTAAATATACAGTAACATTGCAATGAGTTAAATTTGATGACAATTGGAAACTAGGCAAGAGTACGAGCTGTGAAGTGTTGCAAAATAACGTAAATGAGTATGTGAGCCAGGAGGTTGTTAAATCCTGATAATGATGGGAAATATTTTTTCACTCGTGGGCGGCACAGTGGCGTGGTGGTAGAGTTGCTGCCTTACAGCGCTTACAACGCCAGAGACCCGGCTTCGATCTCGACTATCTGTAGCTGTCTGTACATAGTTTGTACTTTCTCCTCGTGACCACATGAGATCTTTGGTTTCCTTCCACACTCCAAATACGTGTAGGTTAATTGGCTTGGTATAAATGTAAATTGTCCCTAGTGTGTGTAGGATAGTGTTAATGTGTCAATACCCTTCTTCAGGCTGAGAGTCCTGCAGGGGCAAGGGAAACGAGAGATAGAGACTGTGATATTGAGAGATATAAAACAAATGAATGAAAGATATGCACCCTGACTGACGAAGGACAATGTATTGAAATCCTCTTGACTACTCTGTCATTCAGGGAACGCTGTACCTGTAGTCTGAGATCTCTCTGCTCTACAACACTCCCCAGAGTCCTGCTATTAATTGTGAAGGTCCTGTGATATTGTGATATAGAGATATAGAACAAATGAATGAAAGATACACAAAAAAGTAACGATGATAAATGAGACAGGCCATTGTTAGCTGTGGTCTAGATGAAAATGAGTTAGACAATGAGACTCAACAAGCTGACTTTGAAGCTAATACAATGACTTGGGTGGGGGAGGGACGGAGAGGGGGTTACAAGGGTTACTTGAAGTAAGAGAAATCAATATTGATACCGCTGGGTTGTAAGCTGCCCAAGCGAAATATGCGGTGCTGTTCCTCCAATTTGCGTTTGGCCTCGCTCTGACAATGGAGGAGACTTAGGACAGAATGGTCAGCGTGGGAATGGAAATTATAGTGCTTAGCAACTGGGATATCAGGTAGGCCCAGGTGGACAGAGCGAAGGTGTTCAGCGAAATGAACGCCAAGTCTACGTTTGGTCTATGCCTGGAGAGATATGTGCATTTTTGTTCCCCTTACTCAAGAATGATTAAACTCCAGCATTGTACTGGAGTTTAGAAGAATGAATTAGATGTGATCTCATTGAAGCAGGTACAATTTAAACAAAGATACTGATGACAGAGCCTGAGAAAATGGCACAATTTAACTAAGGGATATCATCCTAAATTCAGGACCAAAAGAAGATGTTTTTGTGATCAGCAACTTTTGGCCCAAGAAATATGGATGCATAGTCTTGAAGTACGCTGATGACCAAGTTTTGGGAATTAAGGTTTACAGGCATTAGACAGGAAAGTGGATGAGGTGCTATTCTTGGAACTGGCTCTTGAGGGCCATATGTACTACATGAGTTTCTATTTTTTGTTATTATACAAACATGATAACTGCTTAGTAGATTATTTCAACAGATTGCAAATCTCAGATTTTACCATAACCCTACCGTGTCCATAAAGAACTAGCATTGTGATGTTTCCATTTCACATCCCCAATGATGACGACAGATTTGTAATAGATAGATCCTGAACACTTTGATAAATGCTGGGCATGTTAAAGAAACTCAAAGCATTAATGACTTTCAATAATATATTACCACAATGCATCCTCTAAATTCCTAGAACTTTAATTGAGTTACAATGAATTGAACATTTAACTGCAGGTTATGTGTTAAATTCATTGCAACTTTAATCACTGACTGACTCAGGGAACTAAGCTTCAGTTCAGTTTAGTTTAGTTCAGTTTAATTTATTATCACGTGTACCGAGGTACTCTACACTTCCATCCCCCACAAGGATGGTCTCGAAGCCCTCCGTTTCTTCCTCGACCGTAGAACCAGCCAATCCCCATCTACCAACACTCTCCTGCGCCTAGCAGAGCTGGTTCTTACCCTTAACAACTTCTCCTGTGACTCCTCCCACTTCCTCCAAACCAGAGGCGTAGCTATGGGCATTTGCATGGGCCTTAGCTACGCCTGCCTCTTTGTCGGGTACGGCGAACAATCCCTGTTCCGGGCGTACACCGGCCCCATCCCCGAACTCTACCTCCGCTACATCGACGACTGCATTGGTGCTACCTCTTGTACCCATGCAGAACTCACAGACTTCATACACTTCACTTCCAATTTCCATCCTGCCCTTAAATATACCTGGACTATCTCCGACATCTCCCTCCCGTTTCAGGACCTCACCATCTCCATCACAGGAGACAGACTAGTGACGGACATTTACTATAAACCCACTGACTCGCAAAGCTTTCTGACTACATTTCGTCCCACCCGGTCCCCTGCAAAAAGTCTATCCCCTACTCCCAATTTCTCCGTCGATGCCGCATCTGCGCCCGGGATGAGGTGTTTCACACTTGGGCGTCAGAGATGTCCTCATTCTTCAGGAAACGGGGCTTCCCCTCTTCCATTATCGATGAGGCACTCACTAGGGTCTCTTCCACATCCCGCAGCTCCGCTCTTGCTCCCCCTCCCCCCACTCGGAACAAGGACAGAATCCCCCTCGTTCTCACCCACCCCACCAGCCAGCGGATCCAACAAATCATCCGCCAACATTTCCGTCACCTACAACGGGACCCCACCACTGGCCATATCTTCCCATCCCCTCCCCTCTCTGCGTTCCGCAGAGACCGTTCCCTCCGTAACTCCCTGGTCCACTCGTCCCTTCCTACCCAAACCACCCCATCCCCGGGCACTTTCCCCTGCAACCGCACGAGAAGCAATACCTGTCCCTTTACCTCCCCCCTTAACTCCATCCAAGGACCCAAACAGTCTTTCCAGGTGAGACAGAGGTTCACCTGCACCTCCTCCAACCTCATCTATTGTATCCGCTGCTCTAGATGTCAACTTATTTACATCGGCGAAACCAAGCGCAGGCTCGGCGATCGCTTCGCTCAACAGCTGCGCTCGGTCCGCGTTGGCCAAACTGATCTCCCGGTGGCCAAGCACTTCAACTCCCCCTCCAATTCCCAGTCTGACCTTTCTGTCATGGGCCTCCTCCAGTGCCATAGTGAGGCCCACCGGAAATTGGAGGAACAGCACCTCATATTTCGCCTGGGCAGCTTGCAGCCCAGTGGTATGAACATCGACTTCTCCAACTTTAGATAGTTCCTCTATCCCTCTCTTCCCCATCTCCTTCCCAGATCTCCCTCTATCTTCCTGTCTCCACCTATATCCTTCCCTTGTCCCGCCCCCCTGACATCAGTCTGAAGAAGGGTCTCGACCCGAAACGTCACCCATTCCTTCTCTCCTGAGATGCTGCCTGACCTGCTGAGTTACTCCAGCATTTTGTAAATAAATACCTTTGATTTGTACCAGCATCTGCAGTTATTTTCTTATACAGTGGAAAGCTAATGCTCTTCCCTGTGCAAAGAGATCCTTGGCTTCCTCATCTGTAGACCTCAATCAGTATGGATTGGCAATACCACCTCATTGCCCATCAGCACAGGGGCACCTGAGGATCGCTGTTCTGTCCCTTACTCAACTCTCTCTATACCCATGACTGTGTAGCCAGACATGGCTCTAACACAATCTTTACATTCATGGACAATACTACAGTTATTCGACAAATAACAGGTATAGCTGAGCCACAGTGCAGGAGGGAGATCGAAATCTGGTTAAGTGGTGCCAGAACAACAATCGTGCGCTCAGCATTAGCACGACCAAGGAGATGATTGTGGATTTCAGGAAGGGAAAGCCGAGGGGCCGTACACATTGTATCATTGGCAGCACGGCAGTGGAGAGAGGCAACTGCTTCAGTTCCTGGGCGTACACATCTTTGCTGAGCTGTTCTGGGCCCAGCACAATGATGCAATCACAGAGATAGTTCAGCAACACCTCCCCTTCCTCATGTCGCCAAATACTCTCTTCAACTTCAGCAGGTGTGCATGGGAAGCATACTGACTGGTTGTATCGTGCCCTGGGTCAGAAATCATAATGCTCAAGAACAAAGGAGGCTGCAGAAAACGGACATTTCTGGGTCCATCTCCCCACTTCTGTAGGGATCAACAGGAAGCACTGCCTCAAAAAGGCAGCTAATATAATCAGATGCAGAACCCCTGCCCACTCTCATTTTGCTTCCACCTTTGGGAAGGTGGTACCTTGGGATTAAACAGTTAACGGTGTAGTGCTGACGTACCTATTCATTTTCTTCTGATTATCAGTTCTCAGTAGATAATATCGGAGAACCACTATCTCCAGTTTAAGAACAGCTTTTTCCCATCAACTATCAGATTCTTGATCACCCAGCACAACCTTAATTTACTCACTTCAACACTACCAAACCGCAGTGGACTCTGCACTACAAGTCGCTCTACATACTTTTTTTTACTATCATGGTTTACTCAGAATTGATTGCCTATTTAATGTTGCAGTTGCAACTAACGCGCCTGTAAAACTGCAGCAAGAAAGATTTATTTTCGTTCTGATACAAATCCAGTGCAAGTGACAAAAAACTCTTAACTAATTGCCAATTCCTTACCAGAATATCTTTGTGAATATCCTTGAGCCATTCTTAATCCCATATCAATGTTTATTAATATTTCTAAAAGACCTCTGTTCCTCATTAGATCTCATCCACCTCCTCTATTTTCATATTCTTTAACCCGTTTCCTTTACGCTTTTAATACTAAAAGTACTTCTACTTTATTTAATTAAAATCACAAGTTGGAAATCTGCCTTGTATATTAAGCCTTAAGAGGACTCTGCTGTGATTACATTTTGTTTGCCTCTCTAAAGCCAATACTATCAATCCCTTAAAGATATTTTAAGCAAATATAGGGTGGATGTCTTTGGCCTGGATGTTGCCATATGGTTCCATCTCTTCCACTTGCGAGCATCCACTTCTTCAGCACCAAAACTGCACTGGACCAAACAAAAATATCCTGTGTAATTTTGCTCCTCGGTTCTCATCCTCTGATCTTTCTACAGCCATCAAATGTTGCATTCTCCTTCAACAGCCATCCAGCTCTCTCAAGCTTCAATGCCAGTATTATATTGAAGAGCTTGTTTTATCCTTAACATCATGGTTAATACTTCTTCCTCAACCAAAAAACTAATGAAGCAGTATGGCTGACCTTTAATACACTTCTGTGCAAATTGGCTGCATTCTAAAGACTGCATGTAAAAAAAAAGTAGTTAGTTGACAATAAACTGCTTTCGATATTATTTGAAATATAGAAGCTTCTTTCTCAAGGCAGCTTTCTCACTTTCAATCTGCCGTATATTCTGCCTTAATCAGATATTATCGCTTAAACATTTCAGAACGGGGGGGGGGGAAGGTGTCCAGGCACATAAAGGTCATCTCATACTTAATGGAAGATCTCTATTATTTTCCTTTTCAATTATAAAGGATAACCTATTGAAGGAAAAACACTAGTCAAAGGCCACAACAAATTTAATCTGATGGTTCAATGGTACTTTATTGTCACATGTACCTAGGTACAGTGACATTCTTTTTTATCATACAGTTCAGCAACAATCTTACTATACATTACACACAATCATACTTAAGCACAAGTCTAAAATAGTAGATTACGTAGATTAGATAGATTACACAGATTAGATAGATGATCTCAATTTAACCAAATTAACGGACAGAAAGGACATTATCTATCGAGAATTGGTAATCAACAAAATCAATGTGTATAAAGCAGCAGTGCACTGTTAATCCCATTCCCTTTCCCCCACTCGCCTCCTCTCCCATCCTTCAACCGTTGCACGTTGTGCTTCCCAGGATCGCGTGGATCTCCATCGGGTGCGCCTGTGCCCTCCCACCTCCCAAAAGTAGCTTAATGACCCATATTAAATCATCTCTTAGTATAGGTAAAAGAATCAAAAGGGAGTTGATGGTCATGTGAGAGAAATTAGTTGAAGGGGTACAGGGAAATAAGGCAAGTGGTGGGGGAACGGAACTGATGGCATGGGTCTGCTGGGAGTTGGAATGGACCCAACAGGCTGAATGGCCTTTTTCCATGCCAAAATAGGTAAACTTACTACATTCATTTCTAGTCAATGTTTCATATTGATCCACCCAAAAAACACTCGTTTCTTAGTAATAAGATGATATCACATACAAAGTGGCAGTAAAAAAAAAAGCAAATCAAAGTAGTGTTGTAATTAGACAAGAAGAAAATCCGGAGGGAATGGCTTTGGAATTTTGAAAATGGGAGGAACATGGTTGAAAACTGGTTAACAGAACAACATGCAATAGACTGCTGGTCATTAACAACAGCTGGCATTCAACACAATCAACTCCTTCAAACTCATCACTAAGCCCCAGGTCCAGGGCCGCTCTGCCACACTTTGCAACGGATCTTCATCAACAGACTTCAATCAGTGGAGATCAGCAACAACATCTTCTTCTCACCATCAACATAGGTGAACCTCAGGGCTGTGTGTCCTAGAGTGGTGAGGATTTAGCAGCTTCAAATTCCTGGATGTTAACACCCCAGAGAACCTGCCTTATGCCCACATGGATGTAATCATGAAGGTGTGCCAATGTCTCTACTTTTAAGTTTAAAAAGATGTTAATGTTTAACTTCTAAGTTTAAAGAGATTTGGCATGTTGCCAGGCACTCTATGCAAGTAATTATTTCTATGTGTACATGCACATGACAATTCTGTAGTACCTCATGTATCAAAATTGGGTTTAGTGCTCGTTTGACATTCAAACACAATTATTGACTCAATGCTATACTGTCAGAAGTGCTTCCTTTTGCATGCGATTTTAAACTCATGTTGCGCACGAGTTTAAATGGGGCTTAGTGATGAGTTTGAAGGAGTTGATTGTGTTGAATGCCAAGCTGTTGTTAATGACCAGCGGTCTATTGCATGCAAATGTTTTGATGGTATTGTTTGGAAATGAGCAGAATACCTCCACCAAGATTATGGAGACGGTTTTTTTCTCAGTTTAAATGTAATTTATCACGATTGTTTGTGGACATTTGCTACATGTGAAATGGCTCCGTTCTTTCCCGGTTACACACCTGGATATACTTTATAATTATATCTTGGATGTAGAGCACTATGGAATGTTATAGAGTAAAAGGTGCGATATTAACAAAAGTTAATATCGAGACCCTTCTTCAGTCTGAGACCCTTCTTCAGTGTTGAAATATTGATCTGTCTGCATTGCATTAAATGTAATGCAAAATGATAAATAATACATGCACAAGTGCAAGAGGAAAAGGAGCATTACATAAGAAATCAAAGGTTATAATTGCTATTAAAACCCTTTCCAAGTCCGTACCAAGCCTTGGATAACTTAATCGATATCATGAGATGACATGAAGAAGTCTGAAGAAGGGTCTCGACCCGAAACATCACCCATTCCTTCTCTCCTGAGATGCTGCCTGACCTGCTGAGTTATTCTAGCATTTAGTGAAATAAATACCTTCGATTTGTACCAGCATCTGCAGTTATTTTCTTACTCTTCCATTACAAAATCAACACTTGAAAGAGCAAATTAATCGATTCCAAAAAGTTATGCCAAAATCTTCTGGACATACAAGGTACAATATCAATGAAAGGTGTTTTTTTACCTGGAACAAATGAAATAATGCAGAGATGTAGAATGGTGCAAGCTGAGATCAACCTGTACTTTTTCCACAGAGTTGAGAAAGGAGTTTGTTATTGCCCTTCTAATTCTCTACGGAAAGACTGAAGATTAGATTCTTTATCCCACACAAAAGTGAAATAAGGAATTGTGCCGTAAACTTCAAGGAAAGCAAATGTTTAGGTAATACCCAATTGAAATGCATAAAGCCAGTTCTGGGTCTCAGCAACGTTTTTAGCAGACTTTAGTTGAATACAACTGGAAATCCAAAATATAACACTGAAAGGTACAACTTTTGTTCACTCATTATAGACACATAGGTTTATGTTGCACTGCCTCTGGCAAATGAAACTTCCCTGTTAAAATATCTTGTTAGGGTGGCATGGATCTTTATGTAGGATATGATAAACTAGCATTAACAAGAACTCTCAAATTATTCTATTAACAACGCTGAAAAGCATTCATGCAAGAGATGATTTATGAAGATTTTCGTGTAAAATTGATGCAGGTTTGCATTAACAATTTTATTACAAAATGATATTTCAGGTGGAACAGTGTTTATGCAAATGGAAGGAGAAAGTCAGTCTCATTTCCATTGAAATGCATAAATATTTAAAGTGCTACACAGAGTGCATCCAGAAACCACAGCAAAAATAAATGGGGTACCAGATTTTTTGGGGAAACAACTGTTAACTGTTTCATATGCAAAGTTATGGAACAGACAAATAAGCAAGGAAAAGTAATTTCAGCATCTCGAAAATGGACTGTTTGACAGAAACTGTTGAAGCTGCATCATTGAAAGCTCCATAGTAAAATTATTACACCCTCTAGTCTTCCGCCTGAAAGCAGGCAGTAAAATCTATAAAGTTCAAGTTCTTCAAATTAAACTGAAGCTTCCAAGTTACATGGTAATACCTAAAAAATCCCAAGCATTCATTCCAGAATGATGATACTGGCTTTGCTGGTGGAGAGAAAGTTCTCTGATGAAATTAAGGATATTTACAAAATGTCACCACAGCAGGTGTGATTTGTGCACTTTTAGAATAATTGGAATGGGGATTAACATCTATGTTGCATTGTCTTCATTATTGACAGATCAGATTAAGACCTGGCACATTTGGAAAATACTTCTGAGTCTTAATTAGTGGCAAATCAATGTCTTCCATTCACTGCAATATATTTGACCTTGCACCCTTATCCATCAGCAAGTGGACAAGATAAACCCCCATCCATGCATGAGCTTGCATTTCCAAACGTGTGATGCGATGCTTTCCACTCAAAACAACTGGTTAAGAATGGAGATTGTTCTTGACCTGAAGAAGCACATTCCCTGATAAAACCATGCTGGGTCAAAATGAAACAACTACAGAAAAATCCTAGCAGACAAAAACCTGGGCTTTAATTAAGAACACTCAATCATCTACACTCATGAAAAGCTGTTAGATACCGTTTGACAGTGGGAGGGGTCCGGTTAATAGCTGGCACTCTCAAAGGGCATTTCCATTTTTGGAAATAAAACACAAACAAATAATCTTTAATGTGTTGTGATATGCTTCTGATATTCAATTTATCACTTTAAATGGCTCTCACCGCATAAACTTCAGTTGAAGGCCTGCAGGCACAAGTGCTTCACTGAGGCATTACGCAGTTCAAAATGCACTGGGATAACACAGCCCCTTTGAAGGTTGGTACAAACGTACAGCCGGGCGCTTTTGGTTCATGTGGTTTCACGAAACTCATGTATATCTACCATTAAATCTTGTTTGCATTTTGGTTCAAATCAATATATGAATAACATACTAAGAATTACAAAACAATAATACATTTAAAATAACCACATTAATTTTAAAAATGGCATTAGCCCTATCTATTATTCATTTATTGATTCTTCTGTATTTCTCTTTCAATCCTCGAGATTTACTTAGCTGCTTCGTCACTATCACCATTCTTGGAATTGATGTGGTTTTTTTTTCAAACCCATTTATTTATAACATTCCCACATCCAGGCTTAAAATCTGGGCCATTAGCTATAGAAACAGAAGGAATCCATATTCAAAAAGACTTTTCAGTTATGGAAAAATTAACTCTGAAGTGCCATGTAACCAGTTCATTGTCAATCATGTACTTCAAGTTCACGTCTTCAGATTATTACTTCCCTATGCCATATCTGCTTCTATGTTAAGACACACTTGTGACCATATATATTTTCTTGCTTGGAAGGCAGAAAATATATATTTTTGGTTATAACAATTACATTATTGCTGTAGATAAGACACAAAATGCTGGAGTAACTCAGCGGGACAGGCAGCATCTCGAAGGAGATGTTAGTTTCATTTCACAATTGAATTAAAGATTTTTCTAATTGCAGAAATTTTAATGATTGGAATTGCATCACAACAATCAAAAGGGCTAGAAAAAATGTAAAGAAGATAAATACCGTAGCAATGCAAATCTTAAGTTACTGAAGGTAAAAATTCCAAAACAAAGTGTAATTGAACCCGTTTGCAGAAATAGTATTTTATCCTTCAAGAAACAATGAGCACTTGCTGACTGACGTTAGACAGCACGAAGGCAGCATTGTCAAATGTCATACAGCACCTGTAATAAAAAATCTTCTGGGAGTCACTGCTGTATTATTAGAGACCACATAAAGATTGTAAAATAACAATTCTTTTGACATCCAAAATCACGAAGACTGGTTTGTTTTATGCAATCCTGAAATGTAATGCATATGTCATGAGCTGTGTTTATATCAATTACATGTCGTCACTTTATTGTATTAAAATCGACTAATTTACAATACTGTAGGACTGGCTTAACTCCTCTCGCAAAACAAAACCAGGCAAAGTGCAGTGTAACTAGTTTTGTGAAAACCTCTAAAGGTAATGCAAATCATTTGGGACAATTGTGAATTCAGTATTGAGAAAGCTGTCAGTCTACCTCCTGGAGATAGGACTCAAGTAAACCAGCAGCACAACTGTCAGGAGTGACTGTCACATTAAGCAAATTGGCAGCTTTGAAAGATTTACCCCTTAGATGGAAGAAAATTAAAGGAAACATATTTTTATCTGCAACATTGGAATAGAGCTTAGAACCGATCATTTTTCTCTCAAATTAAATATCCTTGAATTTAACATGGCCCCTATTTAAAATAAATATCGGCAACCACTTATTCTCAAGCAAGTGTCCGGACACACAGTGACTAACTGAGTCTACATGTGCTGTCACTCGGGTAGGTCTGTCAGTAGCAATAAATTCTCACTGGTTTGTGCTAAAAGATGTGAAATACTTTGTGTGCCTGCTACAATAGTACTGAGGAAGCAACAACCTGGACACATGTCTTAACACATCTCTGCACTTAAATAAGATGGCTTTAGTAGAACAAGCAGTTAAACAGAATGCTTAATATTGAATGCTTTTAAAAAAATCAGGAAAGCAAGCATTTAATGATGACAGAAATTATAATTAAAGTGACAAAGTTCACCTTTAAAAGAAAATTACTGCAGGTGTTGATAGGCATAGCTAAATAAATGTTGATTAAAAAAACGACAAGGTTTTGGGTTTAACTTCTAGTCCACGGAAAATGAGGTCATCTTCAGCAACTAGGCAAAATGACATCAGCTGGCTTCAGCATTCCTGATGAGGTGAAGATAGAATCAGCCAGGATTACATGCCAGAACAATCCTGCCTGAAAGGTGCATGCGAGGACACTGGATGTGGACAAGTAGTTAGCTATCTTGCTATTAGTTTGTTGAGTGTTAATAATATAACCCCAACTTTACTTCATTCAACTACACTTTATTTCATCTTCTTTGCCCCCTTGAATATCACATACTGGAAAATATGAGTCTTCAACAAAGTAATATTTACTGAAGCTTGCTTTTCAACAGTATTTTGGTCCATGAAGATGGCATTTCAGGGATGATAAATAAAAGGCATCAACACAATTCTGGCTGCCCAATAAGACATTATTGCAAATATTCCGTTTGGTAACGTGGAATTTGGGCTGACTGTCCACATTACATCATGAGCACGGTGTCAATCTAGATCAGCTGTTGGCTTCACCTCTTTCGATCCTGTGTCCGTACATGTCTAACTCCAAACCTCCGAGCTGATCATCCAACCTGCATATCTTTCATCCATGGGTTCTGCATCTCTCTACATCACCGTCTATATATCTCTCGTTTCCCTTTCCCGACTCTAGTCGAAGAAGTGTTTCGACCCAAAAGCCACTCATTCCTTCTCTCCAGAGAAGCAGCCTGTCCCGCTGAGTTACTCCAGCATTTGTGTCTATTTTGCTGGTTTAAACCAGCATCTGCAGTTCTTTCCTACACATTTCACCTGAATTATCCAACCTTCTGATTTCCAGTGATGCTTGCTCTTGAAACCATGTCTAAAATGCTAACACGTACTTCCAGGGGCTGCAGTGCAGAAAGGAAGCATAGTTTGTAACCAATTTGGTAAATACAATTTCCTTTTGCAAAACAGATATTATGTCGAAAATCTGGAAATTATCAAAATCTGGTAGCTTTGGTCTAGAGGATGCCAAGTTTTTGACATTGGATTCGAATTTGTGGTTAAACATATAGTTGCTTGGAGAAAGTTGCTCTCAAACATGGAATTCAGCAAGGCTTACTATTCTCCATAACTTTGATAGGTAATCACTGTGGATCCCTAACCTTAAATACATCAAATGTCAGATGCAAAAAAATTATAGCCTGATTAGGCATTTCATTTTCAAATAAATATATTCGGGTCATTTACCCTTAATGTTAAATGTCTGTAAGACTGATAGGCAACATAAACGACTTGCTTTAAGAGGAGATAACATTGCTGTAGCTCTGAAGCCATATTTGCACATTTTATTGGCTTATTAAATTGCAGTTTAAAGTTTATGGAAAAGGCATGAGGCCAACATTCTTGCCATTGTAAAAAATAATTGTAGCTAAATTAAATGGGAACATCTGTCACCAACCTCAGAATGGACTGTAATTGTCTTTCCAAAGACCAGTGCTGCATTTCTTTTCCTTTTGTCATTTTACCAGACAGAGCATGTGCAGCATGGACTTGGATAGTGAGATTCAACCTCAAATGTGATTTACGCCAGATTGTACCACACACGCTATTAGTTGGACAATATTGAAGAAATTACATAAATACCATTCACAACATCATTCCAAGTGCACTGACCCAATCATTAAAACAAAGAAAATAATATTTCAATATTATTTCGTCTTACTTCGTCTATTAATTGTCCACTTAAATAATAGCGTTCTTTATGTACGGTTCTACAATAATGACTTTTCTCCAAACGGTGGCTGAACACTGGAATATTACATTTAAATTACCCCACCCCAATCCAATACCGCAAATAGATTTCAATGGTTAAAATTTATAACGTGGCTTTGTCTCGTAGTTAACGGAGAATTTGGCGAATGACCTCTTCGGCGTGGAATGATATACGCCATTTGATGGAAACAGATGACCAATTAAAGCCATTTTAAAAAGTAAATTGCAAAATTGACAGGATGGCTTGGCGGACAAGAATGTGTGGTCCCGGCTGGTTCAAGAGGCACAGCGGAATATCGCGCCCTGGATCAATGCGCCCAAACTACAGGCTGAAACTGGCTAAATGATAAATACATAGTTGATGTGGACGGTATCTTACTATTCATTTGGTCGCTGCAAAGAAAACATCGTGTTTGATCGCCGCCAATCTACTAATCTTGTCGTCTGGCGACCAGGCCATGTAGCCCCGACCCTCCCACCAAAATCTGGTCAAGGCGAATGAAGGTTGCGTTAGACAGCGACAGGTGACAAAGCGAGCAACTCTTCCACACCTCTGTGCTCAGACACTTGCGTTCTCAGGAGGAAATAACGGTTGAGAATGGATCATTGTTACATATCCATCACAATAACAACTTCTCACATTAACTAGTGGTCAAAGTTCAAACAAAATAGATTATCAGAAAGCTAGCCGCAACAGTTATAGGCATTGAGGAGGAAAAAACATGTACTGCCAGAGAACAATAGCCTGGCGACCAGCTAGCTGCATTATTCTAAAGCATGTTCAACTGCGGAGTTACAAATAAAAAAAACATCGCGTTTAAGTGATTAATTTCTTCCAACAATACAACTCTGCAAAAGAAGCACATAACAGGGGAACAGAACCAAATACCACAGCAAAGGCACGCCTCGTTTCACAGGAAGCAAATGTGGGAGCGATTAAACTGGAAAGGGCATTTTCAATCCTGCTGTTGTAACATTCAGCAGCTGTAGAAAACCATGACACCATCGCCGAGGAAGCCAGTCATTGGGGCAACACGTCCGCTCCGGAGATATTTGTTACTGCAAGGCAAGGGTCTCGGTGCGGCGCCGGCAGGAGAGGGTCGGAGGGTGAGGGGCGGGGGCAATATCACACACGCAATATCTCTACCTTTCATTCTCCACGCTCCCAAATCCAGGTAAAATGTGTCGGAAACTGCTGTTCCTGTCGAGCTTGGGCTGGCTCTTTGTCCTCTTGATGGAGCCTTTCAGTCGACGGCTCAGGAAGCTCTGTTGGCAGATAACAAGAGGAGAGACTGGTGAAGCACTTCCGTCCGAGTGAAAGTGTGTGCCTGGCCCGCACAGCGACTGCTGAGAGCAGCGCTCACCGTCAGCGCCGCTACACACTGGCACATCCCAGGGCTGGCAGTAGTCAGCGCTCACTGCTCACTGCACACTCCCTCAGCCTCGGTTGCCTTAGCGACCATTAGCTCTCAGAATGTTAAAAAAGAACCCAAAGGCATGTTACCAAATCTGCACCTGGGAAACTTGTCTACATTTTTGAAACACTGATTTTTCCACTTAACAATTGTATGGTGTCCAGATTCCCGTTGCATTTTATCCTCTGCTTTTACATGCGAGAAAAATGTCCATAAATAGAATTTCAACGCTCAACTTTGCAACAGTAGTGTAAAACTGTCATATAAATGCACTGCTCGTATTCTGAGCTCCGCAGATGTGCGGTAAGAGTGGTCTTAAACTAAATGACTTCAAACTGTCATTTAAAAAATGTGCTCGGTCTTAAAATGCAACATTTTGTGTTTTAAAATTGAAGATCGAGTCATGTTTCTGGCGTGATTATCTACCGTTGAAAGCAATAATGTAACTATAATTAAACAATAAACAAAATGTTAATTTATTCACAAAATGCTGGAGTAACTCAGCAGGTCAGACAGCATCTCGGGAGAGAAGGAATGGGTCTCGACCCGAAACGTCACCCATTCCTTCTCTCCCGAGATGCTGCCTGACCTGCTGAGTTACTCCAGCATTTTGTGAATAAATCGATTTGTACCAGTATCTGCAGTTATTTTCTTAAACAAAATGTTAAGTTATCCTAGACATTTAAACACTCCAATAACGATGTGAATGTCACATACACAACATATAAATGCTGAAAAATTACTTAAATGTTCCAGACACTTTGAAAATAAAAAAATTGTGCAATAATGAAAATTGAAGTACTTATGAATTAGAAGATTGTTTTAATTTTGAAAGTGACAGCATTTAAAAATTCTACTTTTAATCGATGCCTCCCCACAGAATGAAGATTTAATACAGAACATTTTTAAAGAGTGCATTATTCCAACAATATTCCAACTGTTGAGATAAATTAGCATCTGCATGGTGCAATGTATTTTAATGCAATTGTCTGGGTAGATGTTTTTTCCAAAGCTTTGACGAATTTCAATAATAACTTGGATTGATATAGTTTGCATTCCCACTAAACACTTAATAAAGTATATTGTACATTAATACAGCTTTTGTCCTTCTCAATAACATAACAAAGAATTTGTTTCCTTCCGTGTCAGCAGAATAGCTACATATTGAACAGAGTCTTTCATTTTCAGACATATTGTATTCAGTGCACATTGGCTTAAATGTTAGAGCCAACATTAAAACACTAACATTATTTGCAAAATAACCAGTATTGCATTTTCAAATTTAAACTCTGGTTGTTAGCTGTTTAATCAGACAGGTTTTCTCTACAATAAGTATATTCTTAAGTTTTTCACCTCATTTGTGTTACCACCACATTTTAATGCATTTACAATCAATTAATGCAAACTTAATTAATTTACAATCAATTAATGCAAAAATGCAAACTTTCACAATAAAACAGTGTACAGTCAATACTCTGTATGGGAGTGCAAGAGACCTGTGCTGCACCTGAATAAGGATCATGTGGAAAAGCCCTTGGAAGAGGATGGAAGAGGAGTTGCCGTTCTGTATGTTGGAGACACCTGACATAAGGAGGCAGTCTTGCCTGCAGAGTATGAGAAGCTACAAGACAAACAAACTGAAAACAAAAGGATGAAAAAAGCCTAGCAATTGATGTGGAGGAAGGAACTGCAGATGCTAGTTTAAACCAAAGATAGACACAAAGAAGCTGGTGTAACTCGGCGGGTCAGACAGCATCTCTGCAGAAAAGGAATAGATGACGTTTAAGGTTGAGACCCTTCTTCAGAATGAGAGTCAGGGAAAAGGGAAACAAGAGATAGAGACGGTGATGTAGAGAGATATTAGAACAAATGAAAGATATGCAAAAAAGTAACGATGATAAAGGAAACAGGGTCCTTTGAGACCCTTCTGAAGAAGGGTCTCGACCCGAAACAGCACCCATTCCTTCTCTCCAGAGATGCTGCCTGACCCGCTGAGTTACTCCAGCATTTTGTGATACGAAGGAAACAGGCCATTGTTAGCTGAGGTATGAATATTAATTTTTCTAACTTCAAGTAACCCTTGCATCCCCCCTCCATCCCTCTCCCACCCAAGTTGTACTAGCTTCAAATTCCTCATGTTGAGTCTCATTGTCTATACTCGTTTTCACCGAGACCACAGCTAACAATGGGGTAGAAAGTAAAAGGATAGGAGGCATGAGACCGAGACGGGGAATGTGTCAAGGACTGGTAAACAAGCTGCTCCTGTGATTCCAGACAATTATTTGAATTTAACACTTTGGTTGATAATTCAACGGCTTTAAGTGTAATTAACCATCTAAAACACCAAATGACATTTACAAACCCCTTGGAAATAATTTAACGAGACTCTATATGCTTGGAGAAATTGTAATGTTGTCTGTTCATAAGCACAATAAATATTATTTTAGAACAGCAAGCTATTCAGTACTTCAGATTTGTCTTCACTAAGGAAGACACAAACACTCTCCCAGATGTACTGGAGGACAGAGGATCTAGTGGGGTAGAGGAACTGAAATAAATTTGCATTAGGCGAGAAATAGTATTGGGTAGACTGATGGGACTGAAGGATGATAAATCCCCTGGGCCTGATGGTCTGCATCCCAGGGTACTCAGGGAGGTGGCTCTAGAAATAGTGGACGCATTGGTGATCATTTTCCAATGTTCAATAGATTCAGGATCAGTTCCTGTAATGTTATCCCACTTTTCAAGAAAGGAGCGAGAGATAAAACAGGGAATTACAGACCAGTTAGCCTGACTTCGGTGGTGGGAAAGATGCTGGAGTCAACTATTAAAGAGGTAATAATGGTGCATTTGGATAGTAGTAAAAGGATAAGTCCAAGTCAGCATGGATTTATGAAAGGGAAATCATGCTTGACTAATCTTCTGGAATTTTTTGAGGATGTGACAAGTAAAATGGATGAAGGGGAGCCAGTGGATGCAGTGTGTCTAGCCTTTCAGAAAGCCTTTGATAAGGTCCCGCACGGGAGATTGGTGACTAAAATTAGACCACATTGTATTGGGGGTAGGGTGTTGACATGGATAGAAAATTGGTTGGCAGACAGCAAGCAAAGAGTAGGAGTAAACGGGTCCTTTTCAGAATGGCAGGCAGTGGCGAGTGGAGTGCCGCAAGGCTCGGTGTTGGGGCCGCAACTGTTTACAATATATATTAATGATTTGGAAGAGGGAATTAGAAGCAACACTAGCAAGTTTGCGGATGACACAAAGCTGGGTGGCAGTGTAAACTGTGAAGAGGATGTTAGGAGGTTGCAGGATGACCTGGACAGGTTGAGTGAGTGGGCAGATGCGTGGAAGATGCAATATAATATAGATGTGAGGTTATCCACTTTGGCGGCAGAAACAAGAAGGCAGATTATTATCTCAATGGAGTTAGGTTAGGTAAGGGGAAGGTGCAGCGAGACCTGGGTGTCCTTGTACACCAGTCATTGAAAGTTGGCATGCAGGTACAGCAGGCAGTGAAGAAACCTAATGGAATGTTGGCCTTCATAACAAGAGGATTTCGGTATCGGAGTAAAGAGGTTCTTCTGCAGTTGTATAGGGCCCTTGTAAGACGACATCTGGAGTATTGTGTACAATTTTGGTCTCCTAATTTGAGGAAGGACATCCTTGTAATTGAGGCAGTGCAGCGTAGGTTCACGAGATTGATCCCTGGGATGGCGGGACTGTCATATGAGGAAAGATTGAAAAGGCTGGGCTTGTATTCACTGGAGTTTAGAAGGACGAGAAGGGATCTTATAGAAACATATAAAATTATAAAAGGACTGGACAAGCTAGATGCAGGAAAAATGTTCCCAATGTTGGGCGAGTCCAGAACCAGGAGCCACAGTCTTAGAATAAAGGGGAGGCCATTTAAAACTGAGGTGAGAAAAAACTTTTTCACCCAGAGAGTTGTGAATTTGTGGAATTCTCTGCCACAGAGGGCAGTGGAAGCCAAATCACTGGATGAATTTAAGAGAGAGTTGGATAGAGCTCTAGGGGCTAGTGGAATCAAGGGATATGGGGAGAAGGCAGGCACGGGTTATTGATTGGGGATGATCAGCCATGATCACAATGAATGTTGGTGCTGGCTCGAAGGGCCAAATGGCCTCCTCCTGCACCTATTTTCTATGTTTCTATTTAATCCACCACTCTTGTGACAGCTCCTGGAATTAATTTGTGCCAATATTTAATTTGGTGTATGGTGTAATGGTATATGCTACGAGGTGGCAGAGGAGGTTGTTGATACAAGTACTGAAATAGCTTTTAAAAGACATTTACACAGGTACATGGATACCCTTTCTCATTAACAGATATGTGGATAGGATAGGTTTAGAGGGATATGAGCCAAATGCAGGCAGGTGGGATTTGTGTGGATGAGACATGTTGGGCAGCATGGGCAGGTTGGGCTGGATGGCCTGTTTATGTACTGTAGGAATCTATAATTCCAGCATCTACTGTTACTTGTGTTTACCTCCAAAATTATGTGCATGTGAAACTTTATTTGTTCCTACTTCTGCATTCCCTTCAAGACCGTACCAGATATTTTCTACTGCATCTCATCAATTTTTCTTCAAGACAGTTTTCTTTATTAAATTTCATCTTATATTTATTTGCCCACATAATCAGCCAAATCATTCCTGAAGTCTGGGACTATTCCCCTCGCAGCTTCACATTTCCAAGGGTTGTGCCTTTGGAAAGCACTGAAATGATGGCTCCTAAACGCAAGTTCATGTCACTAATGTATATCAAATAAACATGCGGCCACCAAACATTGCTTACTTTTCAGTCTGTTAAGCAACCCTTTTGTACAACCATCTTTTAAAATAATTTTATATTCACGCTGCCACTGCCAGTCAAATTTCTTACACTTTGATGTCCTTAAAACTATGTGGGATTTTATCAAAAGTTCTTTATTGAGGTGCATAAATGAATTATTAAGAGAGCATAAAATAGCCACCTTTATGATTACTACATCAAAATGTACAATAATTTGCCAGTCACTATACTGAGTTGGTTATCATTTAAATCCCAATTCCAGACTTATCCCTGGAAGCTTGAGCCTGACTTGCCTGCGGTTGCTGGGTTTATCCCCCTCAACCTTTTAGAATAGATGTCAACAATTGCAAATCTCCAGTCCTCAGCACTACTCCCACAAATCCAAGTACAATTACAAGACCCTGAATAGCACTTCTATATTTTGACTCTAACTTCCCTGAACTGGGTAGCTGTTCTACTTTGAGAAATTTCAATGTGCGTTTTCTGCTGAAGGACTGAGCAAGGCATAGCAACAGGAACATGAAAGAGCTTTCCAGCACATCATTTAATGAGCGACCCATTCATTACAGAGAAACTTGAAAGGGAATGTATTCATTTAAATTTACACAAAACCATAAATATTGCAAGGGAAGATATGTGTAGACTTAGCCTCCCTCAAGCATAAATTCACATTTCATGTTTTAAAAGCTGCTGCCAAAATGCAGTCCGGGATCCAACTTTTTGATGAACTTTCTTTTAAAGTTTAATTACAAAACTAAACCTTCATAATATGATTGTAAACTCGAATGAAGATAGCATTTATGTTGCAGCTATTGCAGAATCCTGCTGTAAATCCATGGCACAGGAGTGGCTAATCAACACATCATGTCCATGCTGGTCAAAAGGGAAATGGTCTGGCTAATATGAAGATAGACACAAAATGCTGGAGTAACTCAGTGGGACAGGCAGCATCTCTGAAGAGAAGGAATGGGGTATGTTTCAGGCCGTGACCCTTTTTCAGACACTTCTCGTCTGGCTAATCCCAGTTTTCAGTTTTGCTGATTAGAGTACATCAATTACTCAACCAGGTATGTTTCTTCCTTGGCCATCTTCGAGTTAATGAATTCTGGATTCTCACTGTATTGAAGAAATTTCCTCAATAGTCCTTTAATTTTTCTACCCTAAACCTGTGCCTCCCTAACTATTGACCTCTCTAATAATGGAAATTAGATATTTCTATTCCCCTTAATACCCTCAAAATGTTATACATATCAATTAAAGACGCCAAAATACAATACAATACAATACAATATATCTTTATTGTCATTGTACCCAGGGTATGGACGCAGCGGTAGAGTTGCTGCCTTACAGCGCCAGAGACCCGGGTTCAATCTGTCTGTACAGAGGTTTTACGTTCTCCCCGTGACCGTGTGGGTTTTCTCCGGGTGCTCCGGTTTCCTCCGCACTCCAAAGACATACAGGTTTATAGGTTAATTAGCTTGGTAAAATTGTAAATTGTCCCTGGTGTGTAAAATAGTGCTCGTGTGCGGGGATCGCTAATCGTGGCAGACACGGTGGGCCAATGGGCCTGTCTCTGCACTATATCTCAAAACTAAACTAAACTAAAATGTCTACCAACCCCCTCTGTTCCAAATGAAATACTCATAAACTAGTCTTTCCTCATAACTGAACTTAAGGCCTGATACACCAAGTTTCCTTTGTACTACCTCAAGTAGTATCACATACCTCCTGATATTTGCTGATCAGTATGCAGTCTTACTCGTGTTTTATACAGTCCGCAAAGCCATTATTGGTCTATCCAATGTGCCATCTAAAATCACCTAATTCACCCATTAACAATGTGAATGTACGGTCATCAACTTCAAGATCCATGTTCTTCTAAACTTCCCAATATCCTAACACTTATTCAATGCCGGATTAACATAGTAGCAAAAGTAGCATTTGTTATGGGTCCCGCGCTTTCGAGGGCCCTGCACTAAATGCTTGGAATCGGCATCCCACTGGGGGGCGCTGTGTTGCGCACGCCGCTCCCCAACTGCCGTGGTTAGAATGTGTTGCCAACGCCGCGGTTAGACGTTGGCGGCGGGGCTGCACGGACCAATGGGCAGCCGGCGCGTCACCGCCCAACCGCCCAGTCTCGGGCCCTCTTACTCCACACCTCTGGCCTCACCCAAACACCTCACTCCCCCGGACCTCTCTGCTCCAATATTGGCCTTGTCTCCCCACACATCCCGGCCCTCTCACTCCTCGCTCATCCGCTCTTTTCTCTCAAGTCCCCGGGACACTTTCACCTCATCACCCCCCCCCCCCCACCATCTCTCCCACTCCTCCGGCCCTCCTTCTCCCTACTCTGGTGCTCTCTCCCCAATCCTCTGGCACTTGCTCCCCTGAATCCTCCGCCGCTCACTCGTCCGCACACCTCACGCCTGTTCTTTCCCTACCCCTCCGCCCCTCCCTCTCCGTGCTAGGCCCTTCTCTCTCTCTTCACTCCTGCGGTCTTCTCTTTCTCCCCCCCACTCCACTGGGCGTCTCTCCCCAATCCCCTTTCCCTCTCGCCTCCCAGACTTTCGTTCCTCCAAATAGCTACTGTTCCAGTCCTCTCTTCCGCCAATCTACCTCCCCCTTTATTCCCAGTCTTCTGTCCCACTCTCCCCCCTGCGCATCTCCATTATGTCCTCCCCTTTTCCTCCAAATCTCTTTCCCCCCACACCTCCCTCCATGCCCCCCGCTCCTCCGGTCTTTACTTTCATTTCTATAGGCACTTTCCTTCACACTTTCGCCTCTCTCCCCCTCCCTCCCCCTCCCTCCCCCTCCCTCCCTCCCTCCCCTTCTGACCCATACTCCCAAAATCCTGCTGCTCCATCTCACCCACCCCAAAACCTCGGGCCCTCTTTCTCACCAATCCCCGGCCTTCTCTCCTCACTTACCGGGCCCTGTCTCCTCCTCCACTCTTCTACCACCGCCTCTACCCACACCTTGCAAGCCTCTTAGCATCCACTCCCATCCTACCCCAACTCCGTCCCTCTCACCCCTATACCTCCAGTCCCGCCTCTATTCACTCCTCCGGCCCTACCTTTTCCACATTCCTCCGGCTTTCCCTGTCTCTACTTCTCTGGCACCCACGGCTCCCACTCCTCCCGCCCTCTTCCCGCAATCCTCCTTCATTCTCCCCAGGGTGGTGCAGTGGTAGAGTTGCTGCCTTACAGCGAATGCAGCACCAGTGACCCGGGTTCCATCCCAAACACAGGTGCTGTTTGTACGTTCTCCCCGTGACCGCGTGGGTTTTCTCCGAGATCTTCAGTTCCTCCCACACTCCAAAGACGTACAGGTTTGTAGGTTACTTGGCTTGGTGCATGTGTAAAATTGTCCCTGGTGTGTGCGGGGATCGCTGGTCGGTACGGATGGTGGGCTGAAGAGGCTATTTCTGCGTTGTATCTCTAAACTAAACCCCTCCATCACACACTCTCTGAGAGTCCCATATTCGGCCCGCGGGCCGCTGTAGGCCACGACACTGTAAGCCCGGACAGTGTAGGCTAACGGAGCTCGTCAATGTCAATGGGGGAGCAGGGCCGAGTGTGTTGGGGGAGCAGGGCCGAGTGTGTTTGGGGCCGAGTGTGTTGGGGGAGTGGGGCCGAGTGTGTTGGGGGAGCAGGGCCGAGTGTGTTCGGGGCCGTGTGTGTTGGGGGAGTGGGGCCGAGTGTGTTTGGGGCCGAGTGTGTTGGGGGAATGGGGACGAGTGTGTTGGGGGAGCGGGGCTGAGTGTGTTCGGGGCCATGTGTGTTGGGGGAGTGGGGCCGAGTGTGTTGGGGGAGCGGGGCCGTGTGTGTTGGGGGAGTGGGGCCGAGTGTGTTCGGGGAGCGGGGCTGAGTGTGTTTGGGGAGCGGGGCCGAGTGTGTTGGGGGAGCGGGGCCGTGTGTGTTGGGGGAGTGGGGTCGAGTGTGTTCGTGGCGGAGTGTGTTTGGGGAGCGGGGCAGAGTGTGTTCGGGGAGCGGGGCGGAGTGTGTTCGGGAGGCGGGGCCGAGTGTGTTTGGGGAGCGGGGCAGAGTGTGTTCGGGGAGCGGGGCGGAGTGTGTTCGGGAGGCGGGGCGGAGTGTGTTCAGGGAGCAGAGTGTGTTCGGGGAGCGGGGCGGAGTGTGTTCGGGGAGCGGGGCGGAGTGTGTTCAGGGAGCAGAGTGTGTTCGGGGAGCGGGGCGGAGTGTGTTCGGGGAGCGGGGTGAGTGTGTTCGGGGAGCGGGGCTGAGTGTGTTCGGGGAGCGGGGCGGAGTGTGTTCAGGGAGCAGAGTGTGTTCGGGGAGCGGGGCGGAGTGTGTTCGGGGAGCGGGGTGAGTGTGTTCGGGGAGCAGAGTGTGTTTGGGGAGCGGGGCGGAGTGTGTTCGGGGAGCGGGGCTGAGTGTGTTCGGGGAGTGGGGCTGAGTGTGTTCGGGGAGCAGAGTGTGTTCGGGGAGCGGGGCGGAATGTGTTCGGGGAGCGGGGTGAGTGTGTTCGGGGAGCGGGGCGGAGTGTGTTCGGGGAGCGGGGTGAGTGTGTTCGGGGAGCGGGGCTGAGTGTGTTCAGGAAGCGGGGCTGAGTGTGTTCGGGGAGCGGGGCGGAGTGTGTTCGGGGAGCAGAGTGTGTTCGGGGAGCGGGGCGGAGTGTGTTCGGGGAGCGGGGTGAGTGTGTTCGGGGAGCGGGGCTGAGTGTGTTCGGGGAGCAGAGTGTGTTCGGGGGGCTGGGCGGAGTGTGTTCGGGGAGCGGGGCCGAGTGTGTTTGGGGCCGAGTGTGTTCGGGGAGCGGGGTGAGTGTGTTCGGGGAGCGGGGCCGAGTGTGTTCGGGGAGCGGGGCGGAGTGTGTTCGGGGAGCGGGGCTGAGTGTGTTCGGGGAGCGAGGCCGAGTGTGTTCGGGGAGCGGGGCCGAGTGTGTTCGGGGAGCGGGGCTGAGTGTGTTTGGGGCCGAGTGTGTTCGGGGAGCGGGGTGAGTGTGTTCGGGGAGCGGGGCCGAGTGTGTTCGGGGAGCGGGGCCGAGTGTGTTCGGGGAGCGGGGCCGAGTGTGTTCGGGGAGCGGGGCCGAGTGTGTTCGGGGAGCGGGGCTGAGTGTGTTTGGAGCCGAGTGTGTTCGGGGAGCGGGGCCGGGTGTGTTCGGGGAGCGGGGCCGAGTGTGTTCGGGGAGCGGGGCCGAGTGTGTTTGGGGCAGAGTGTGTTCGGGGAGCGGGGCCAGGTATGTTCGGGGAGCGGGGTGATTGTGTTCGGGGAGCGGGGCCGAGTGTGTTCGGGGAGCGGGGCCGAGTGTGTTTGGGGCCGAGTGTGTTCGGGGAGCGAAGGTTGCAACCCACCTCCCGGCCCGGGCGGCCATCATTGGTGGAGCGGGAGCACGTGACCGCTGGCTGGGTGAGGTCACATGGGACGTGGGCGATGACGTCACCTTGTCCCGTATTTAAGGCCCCTTTATAACATGTGCCCTAACTTAATCCGGCCCTGCACTTATTGTGTATTCTCTTGCTTTGCTCATTCACTTCTTCAAATTAATCTACAGCCTTATTCGTCACTATCAGCTGCAGACCAAATGTTGTATTGTCTTCAAACTTACCATTTACAAGTTGATATCTATCATGAAAAACAGCAACAATCCCCAAGGAACCCCAATATAAGCAGCCTTTCACTCACTAAAACTCAAGCTGTTGATGTGAGGCAGTGAATTGTAACTGCCAGCAATTCACTAGACATCGCAGTTTTGCACTGAGAGCAACTGGGGATGTGCAATAAATGCTGCCAGTAACAGAGCCACCCATGTCCTGAGAATAGATAAAAAATCTCCATAACAAGCAAACGTGTAATTCAGATAAAAACATGACATTCAGTTATTTGCATTTCAAGACCTTTAGGGGCAGGTTTACATTTGAAGCTGTACTTTAGTTATGTGATACTGCTCTTGCACAGACACTTCCCATATTCAGTATTTGTTTACAGGTTGTGCCTAAATAACATGATTAAATCATGTACTCCAAATAACTTCAATGTATTATTTCCCATCATCTTTTTAAAAAAATCAAACAGCAGATGAAATGTAATCCAGCAATAAGAAGTTATTCCAAAAATGAACAGCTTTTCTTTATTTTCCATTAGATTAGTCAAGGCTGCAACAGCTGTGGCAATTTGGTGGAAGGATTGTCCATGATAGATTTCTTAATAACCATTCAGGATGCTCACAGCTTGTGTTAAACAATTTGCTTTGCTCTTGACCCATTTACAATGCTGCGTTGAAGTTCACGTTCACTGCTTTTTAGTACTGGTTATTTGTAGGGAAATATTAGTATTGCATGTAAGGTCTTATCTAAATTACAGATACAATTCTAAAAAAATGAGTGGTGGATGAAATCGTGGAAAGTAATGTTCACTTTGTAATAATTACAGTAATTTGCAGAAGTCAATAAAGCAGCCCAGAAGAAGGCCAGAGACACTGGGTTCTGATGACAGTGGGTTCTGATGACAGTGTGAAATGTGAGACTGGATGATCCATGTGGTAGAGGTCTGGTATTTAAGGATCCACAACTTCCATGGTATTGTGGCATCAACCATGTGCTACCGGCACCCTCCGTCTCCTCTAACAAAACAGCAGGGCAGTTTTGGTTCCAATTTCTTACTGCTTCTGACTGCTGACTCTGCCTCGCCTCCTGCATTTATATTCCGAGCCCAAATTAGGAGAAAATAATTTTACATTTTGCTCCAGTTCTCACCCATGTCCCAACTACGTGCGGGGTCGATGGGTTAATTGGCCGCTGTAAATTGTTCTACCAGCCCCCCCCCCCACCATCAGTGTGAGGACAAGGGGTAGAATCTGGGGGTGGAGTTTGGAATGCAAGAGAATGGAGAAGGTAAAGGAATTAGGAGAGGAGGGAATAGGAGCAATGGGATTGTCCCCGTTGGGAGCTGACATGGATGGGCTGAACGATCTCCTCCTGTGACCTCTCCTTACTTACATTATCACATGGATATGCAAGGAATGGAGAGATAAGGATGTTTAACAGATTAAATAACAGGAATGTAAACTCCTGGTAATTTTCCTGTCTTCCTCGTTTGGATTAAAAATTATACAAAAAAAACCTCCCTCTTTCTTGTATCCTAGTTTTATGAAGTGATAAAAATCTCACTGAATCATTGTATCCAAAATTGCATTATCTTGTTATTAGGATTGTTCTACTCTTTTTTTGCACTACCATGATCCAGTTTATTTGGAACAACTGATAACTTACTGCATGTTTAGTTTTTTTGTGGCTGATGGGCCTGTAATCTGCATCAACTAAAAATGTAATTGTTCTGGTTCATATCCAGAGAATATAACAAATAAACACTCTTGACTCTGGTTAAAATCAATATCTCATCCCACGATAGTCATCTTGGCAAAAGCAGAAAACAAATAATTTGTTCCCAAGCCTCTGATGCCTTAAAACTGCCCTTGCTGCGGGTTCTATGAATGGAAATGTTCACTATGCGAAATCCTACAAATGTTTCCGTGTTCTGCTCTTTTTAATTTCTACACTTTGGATACTTCCTCCGTTTTGAGATGTGGGTAAGAGTTATTGGGCCCATAGTCTTTCTTACTTCATACTTCTGAAATAAATCCAAGATAGAATGTTAAATTTTAAATGTTTAGAAAGGAACTGCAGATGCTGGTTTACACCGAAGATGGACACAAAATGCTGGAGTAGTTCAGCGGGACAGGCAGCATCTCTGGAGAAAAGGAATGGGTGACGTTTCGGGTCAAGACCTTTCTTAGTAATATAACATGTTTGTTCAAAAATACATTTTAGGAGTAAATTAACGTTGAGGTAGAACAATGCAATCTGGCCTACCAGGACTCAACAGACAAGAATGGCTTTATTCACAAAGTGCTGGAGTAACTCAGCAGGTCAGGCAGCATTTCGGGAGAGAAGGAATGGGTGACGTTTCGGGTCGAGACCCTTCTTCAGACAAGAATGGCTGACAGCCAAGAGGAGGGAAGAAAAATATCATTCTGGAAATCCCATTGATGACTCACTGTTTTTGAACTTTTTTTTGGCCTTTGCTTCTGCCTTTTTTGTCGTTTGTTAGCTTATTACAACCCATATAGGGATTTTAATATCTTCACACTTGCATAACTTAATTTGCAGCAGGTAAACCATTCTACGATAAATTAATTGTTTTTGATATAGAGCTCTGTTTATTTTATCTTCCAATTAAATAAAGCTGCTATTAATGCAAATGTGTGCAGTGAATAGCTTGGATCTATATATAGGGGCTACTTATTGTAAGCATGAGTAATCATAATGGGAAATATGTGCCATTAATTCTGATGTTGTAGATCAACATTGTTCACTCACTGGGACTTCATGTAATGCCACTGATATGGGGTAATGGCTTATTATTGTCCCTGTACCGTGATACAGTGAAATACTTTGTTTTGGATCTATCCGGGCAAATCATATCATACACAGGTACATCGGGTAGAACAAAAGACAAAATGAACAGAAAATAGTGTTGCAACTAGAGAGAAAGGGCAGATTAAAAGACGTAAATTGGAAGATTGAAAATTCATTCCTAACATATGAGAGTTCAGTGGGTAGAGCTGTTTGTGAATCTGGTGTATGTGCTTTTAAGGTTTTGTATCTTCTGCCCAATGGGAGAGTGAAGAAGGGAGAATAACCAGGGTGAATGGTTTGCTTTGGAGGCAGCATGCAGTGTGTATAGAGTTGATTGGGGGGGTGGGGAGGCTGGTTTTCGTGAAGGTCATAGAGTCATACAGCATGTAAACAGTCCCATTGGCCCGTGCCGACCAAGATGCCCCATCTACACGAGTCCCACCTGGTGGCGTTAGCACATATCCCTCCAATCCTTTCCTATCTATGTGGTCCATCATGGTCTGAACTGTGCTCACAACTCTGTAATTTGAGGTCTTGGTGGTAACATTTTATTTTAATAATCAGAATATTATCTGTCCAGATGTATTTATGAGGCAGTTCCAAGTATTTTTAAATGAACATTTTTAAGCTAATTGTTACATCTGCTACAACATTACAAATAACTAATTTTCCACTTAAAAGGCAAGGCATCACAAATTTATAAACCATGAATCATATTTACAAAAATAGGCCAAAACACAGGTCTGGGAACAGTTACTATTATTCAAATGTAACCACAAATGATGTAGACAATATCTTCATTGACTATTTTATAATATAGCACTAATGAGGGCCTAATTACACATGCAAACTCTGGCTTTCCCTTTCTTTACCAAAGTTTGAGTTTTATGGAACTTCTGAGTGTATCATGTTGTTTAATCACATAGTAATGAGGCTGGTAATTAAATTCAAATTTTATATGCAAATCTGGTTGTTTGGAAACTTAAAATGTAAAACCCAAAGGTCTCATCTTTCCAAAGCGTTGAATTGAATTAACTTTTGGGAATCAATTATACTGCAAAACAATGCCATAAAACAAATGTTACACTTGTACCTTAGTGGAGAACATTTGTTGATTTGTTTTGCCTGCCCAAATTGAGAGGTGCAGAGGATGGATGGTTTTGGCCTGGTCCTTTAAAGATATTAAGAGATAGTAGCTGGAAGAAGTGGAAGAACATTTATGGGATAACACATCTTTTTAGTGTAGTTTAGAGATACAATGCTGAAACAGGCCATGTCTGTCCAATCAGTCCACTCTGACCAGCGATCCCCTCACACTAACACTATCCTACACACACTAGGGACAATTTACAAATTTTCCTAAGCCAATTAACCTACAAACCTGTATGTCTTTGGAGTGTGGGAGGAAACCAGAGCACGCGTAGAAAACCCATGTAGTCGCAGGGAGAACGTACAAAAGCCATATAGACAGCACCCGTGTTCAGGTTTGAACCCGAGTCTCTGGCACTGTGAGGCAGCAACTGTACCACTGTGGCGCCCCAATCTTCTGCAATTTCTGTTTCAGACAGAGACTGAGTTGGTTTCAAGCTCATCGCCTCCCAAATATATTAATCTACGATTAGGAATTAATCAAGGGAGAAATCACCATAACGTCTTGCCCAATATCCCTGCCGATATTCCTCATCATTTATCAATTTTATTCCCACAAATGATATGAAGTATTAATCAGTGTTGGTTAAGCAAGAGTTGAAACTTTACTAAATATTTCACTAGTAACAAATAAAATTCCAAAGAGCCTTTCATAACATGAATTGACAACTCTCATAATCTTTTATTAACTGTGAATCAAACAGAAAATTTAAAATTGAACAGAAATAGCAAATTGCTGCCGTTGATAATTTGTTTAGACATTTCACATAAGCACTTGTGTTAGTAGCACAGTTACAAAGTCTGAAACGTTTGGTCCAGATGTTTCAGCATAGTGACACAGAAACAGCATTCATAGGCACAAGGAACTGCAAATGGTGCTTTACAAAAAAAGACATTAAGTGCTGGAGTTACTCAGTGAGTCCGGCAGTATCTCTGGAGAACATGGATAGGTGACTTTTTGGTACTTTTGATATTTCTTCATACTGATTGTGGTAGTGGGGGGGGGATTGGAAGACAGATGGTGGTACAAAGGGCAAAGTCTGGCAAATGATAGGTGGATATAGATGAGGGTTTTTTTTTAATGGGCCTGAGATGAAGAGACAAAAAGTGTGAGATAATGTGATGGGGAAGAGAGAGGTAAGGGGAGAAATGGGTACAAATCCAGGTGAGGTGCCGAGAAAAGATTGAGGAGAAAAATTGGAGTGGGGGGGGGGGGGAGGGAGTGCTTATTTGTAGATTAGTTAAATAGAATTGAAGAATGCTATGTTCATACTATTAAATTGTAAGCAACTTAAGCGGAATATGAGGTGGTGTTCCTCCATTTTGCATGTGACATCATTCTGGCGAAGGCGGCCCAGGACAGAAAGGTCACGATGTGAATGGGAAGGCGAGTTCACATGGTTAGCAATCGGGAGATCCAGCAAGACTTGGGAGATCCAGCAAGACTTGGCGGATTGAGCGCAAGTGTTCAGAGAAGCGGTCGCCGAGTCTATGTGTAGAGTAAGCGACCATTTCGCTGAACTCTTGGGCTCAGTTCATCAAGGCCTGCTGCATCTCTTGGTTTAGTAACCATTTTAACTCCCCTTCCCATACTAACCTTTTGGTCTTGGGCCTCCTCCATTGGCAGAGTGTGGGCACAACAAACTGGAGTTATGGCATCTCATTCCGGTTGTGGAGCTTACAACCTAACAGAATGAACATCTAATTCTGCATTTTCAGATAACTAACCTATAAACAAACCACTCCTTCCCACTCTTTTTTCTACCTTTCTTCCCTGTTCCCCACTTGGATTTGCACCCATTTCTCCCCTTCCTCCTCCTCCCTCCGTTTCCATTTGTATTTATTCCTCTGCTTTGCAATTCCCACTTCTATCAGAACTCATAGTTTTTGTCTTTTCATCTCTGGCCTTTGTCTAACCATCTACCTATCAAAAATAATGCTGACCTGCATCCATCTCTCACTTGCCAGGCTTTGTCCTGTCCCACTTTTCCAGATTTCTTCCCACCCCCACCCCCACAATCTGTAAGAAGAGCTCTGACCTAAAGCGTCAACTATCCATGTTTTCCACAGATGCTAACTGACCTGCTGAGTTACTCCAGCACCTTGAGACTTCTTACCTCCCCCCTCAACTCCATCAAAGGACCCAAACATTCTTTCCAGGTGAGACAGAGGTTCACCTGCACCTCCTCCAACCTCATCTATTGCATCCGCTGCTCTAGATGTCAACTTATCTATATCGGCGAAACCAAGCGCAGGCTCGGCGATCGCTTCGCTGAACACCTGCGCTCGGTCCGCATTAACGCAACTGATCTCCCGGTGGCCCAGCACTTTAACTCCCCCTCCCATTCCCAGTCTGACCTCTCTGTCATGGGCCTCCTCCAGTGCCATAGTGAGGCCCGCCGGAAATTGGAGGAGCAGCACCTCATATTTCGCCTGGGCAGTTTGCAGCCCGGTGGTATGAACGTCGACTTCTCCAACTTCAGATAGCTCCTCTGTCCCTCCCTTCCCCTCCTCCTTCCCAGATCTCCCTCTATCTTCCTGTCTCCACCTATATCCTTCCTTTGTCCCACCCCCGACATCAGTCTGAAGAAGGGTCTCGACCCGAAACGTCACCCATTCCTTCTCTCCCGAGATGCTGCCTGACCTGCTGAGTTACTCCAGCATTTTGTGAATAAAAAGGTAAGTTTGGTTTTGAGTTAATTGTCTATAACTTCCACTTTACCCTCACTTATTTTGTGGTGGCTTCTTTCGGGTCCCATGTTTCCTCTTCTGACATGCAGAGCCTCAAAACACCCTGTGTAATTTCAGGAATCGGAGTCATAGAAAGATGCAGCAGAGAAGTGGCACAGTGAGCCAGTGCTGACCATCACCTACCCATTTACACTGATCCAAGGTTATTCTACAAGCTGTGCCTCTGTGCCAGGTAACTCACTGGTGATCATTAAATCTACCCCACAAGAACATTTGTATTCCTGACCTTGGCTGAACTTTTCCTCAACTCTATTGATCTACATCCTTTTAGTCCCATAACCTTAAAAAAATCTATTTATCACGTTAAATTAACCATTTTTTTTTAACCAGGAGCCAGTTTTAACGTTTCACAACCCTGTGTTTTGAAAAATGTGCTTCTGAATTTCACCCTTAAATATACTGGATCTAACTTTAAGATTATGCCATTTTGATCTAACCCCAGAGGAAATTATATTCCTGTATCTATCGTACTGTATCCCATAATCCACTTAATTGACTTGAATTGATCATCTGACCTTCTTAACAGAAAGAAATTGGCCAAATTAATGCTACAGTCTTAATTTAGTATAAATGTTAATTGTTCTTGCCTAGATATGGTTGAATATTTTTCTGAACACAAACATAAAACAGTACAGCATAGGAACAGACCATTTGGCCCACAATGTCTGTGATGAACACGATGCCAAGACCAACTTTTATCTGCCTGCACATAATCCACATTCTTCCATTCCCTGCATATCTAGATTTAGATTTAGAGATACAGCGCGGAAACAGGCCCTTCGGCCCACCGAGCCGCGCCGCCCAGCGATCCCCGCACATTAACACTATCCAACACACACTAGTGACAATATTTACATTTTACCCAGTCAATTAACCTACATACATGTACGTCTTTGGAGTGTGGGAGGAAACCGAAGATCTCGGAGAAAACCCACGCAGGATACATATCCATGTGTCTATCTAAAACTCTTTTAAATTCCACCTTAGTAGCTGCCTCCACCATCGCAAGTGTGTTCTAGGCACTCACCACCCTCTGTCCAAAACAATTGCACTGCACATCCCCTTTAAACTTTGCTACAGTTATGCCTTCTGTATTTGACATTTCCATCCTGGGGAAAAGGGTTCTGATTGTCTGTCCTAGCTAAGCTTCTCATAATTTTATATACTTTTATCAAATCTCCCCTTTATCTCTGGCATTGCAGAGGAAACAGCCCAAGTCTGTCTAACCTCTCCTCGTAGCTAATACCCTCTAATCCAGGCATCATCTTGGTAAATTTCATCTGCATCCTTTCCAAAGCCTCCATACCCTTCCTGTAATGGACCGACCATAACTGCACACTATATTCTAAATACCCAATAAGAACTGCTCCCAATGTACCCTCCAAAGCTCCTGACTAATAACATTATAATTTGTCTTACTCCAATTTAGTCCCTTCCTGCAAGATTCAGTCATATCCCTATTCGAAACAATCTTAAAACTGATTGAGTTGTGATCACAACCAATTTCCACAGTTATGAAACCAGTTTAAACTCATTTATTGCGTCTTTGTACAGGCATGATCAAAATCAACAAACCTGAATAAAGCATTCGATGAATGCAAGAACATTTACAATGAGCATTTGCTATCTACTCCAGGATATTAAAATTGGGCTTGTATCATCCAGTTGAATCATGCATGCAACAATCTTTTTTATGCCATAATTACATTGAGTATCTGACTGGGCATGCTCCAGCCTAACCTGAAAGCAAAGGTAAATAACACCAGGAAGTTAAACAATATCTTAATGCCAATATCTATAGAGTCACAGAGGGATAGTGTGGAATCAGGCTCTTCGGCCCACCTTGTCCAATCCAGTCAACATGTCCCAGCTACACTAGTCCCACCTGCCCGCGTTTGGTCCATACCCCTCTAAGCCTCTCCTATCTATGTACCTGCCTAAATATTTCTTAAATGTTGGAATAGTCCCTGCTTCAACTACCTCCTCTGGCAGCTTGTTCCAAACACCCACCACGCTTTTGTGTGAAAAAGTTCCCCATCAGATTCCTATTAAATATTTTCCCCCTTCACCTTAAACCTATGTCCTCTGGTCCTCGATTCACCTATTCTAGGAAAGAGACTCTGTACATCTACCCAATCTATTCCACTCATGATTTTATACACCTCTATAAGATCATCCCTCATCCTCCTGAGCATCAACACAATACTCTAAATGTGGCCTCACCAACATCTTATACAACTGCAACATGACCCCCCAACTTCTATACTCAATACACTGACTGATGAATGCCATTGTGCCAAAAGCCTTTTTGTCCACCCTATCTACCTGCGACTCCACCTTCAAGGAACCATGCACCTGAAAATGAAAACAAAGTTCTGGTGCAATTTAACTGAAGAGAAAATTCATCCCCATGTTCTCATTTTGTTGTAGTTAATTTCAAGGATTATTGCCAATTGGATTATTGATATTAAAATTGCAGAGAAACAAAGAGCATCTGAGGATTATGTAATAAAGAATGAGTATACTCAGTATCTTAAGAAATACTGACATTCTTCACAGATGAAAGAGAGAAGACTGAAACATGTGAATACAGTTTAGAAAGTACATTCTGATTGATATCTTGTAGAAAGATTGGTTAGGATTTAGCAACTGACATCTCAGATTGCCTACTAATTGAACAAGAGGTTTGAGTTTTTATTGTGAGGAGACTTGGAAATTAAATAAACCAAAAACTTCAGCCTCGTTATAATTTCCTACTTTACATCTCAATAGTTTAAGTTGCTGAGTTTGGCTCATGATATTTAAGAGAAAACTAGTTATTCAAAATTATGAGGCCAAAATGACCAGCATAAGAGTTAAGAAAGTTAGCAAAAGAATCAGACTCAATGTGGACAATTTACTAGATGTAGTCAATCATACATCTAGTATACATCTAGTACTACTAATCAGCTTGTACTAAAACTGAATGAAGAAAACACTAGCAAGTTTGCAGATGGCACAAAGCTGGGTGGAAGTGTGAACTGCGAAGAAGATGTTAGAAGGTTGCAGGGTGACTTTGACAGGTTGAGTGAGTGGGCAGATGCCTGGCAGATGCAGTATAAAGTAAATAAATGTGAGGTTATACACTTTTGCGGCAAAAACAAGGACACAGATTATTATCTCAAGGGACAATGGAGAGTCAGTGGATGTAGTGTACCTGGCCTTTCAGAAAGCCTGTGATAAGGTCCCACATAGGAGATTAGTGGGCAAAATTAGAGCACATGGTATTGGGGGTACGGTACTGACATGGATAGAAAATTGGTTGGCAGACAGGAAACAAAGAGTAGGGATTAACGGGTCCCTTTCAGAATGGCAGGCAGTGACTAGTGAGGTACCGCAAGGCTCGGTGCTGGGACCGTAGCTATTTTCAATATACATTAATGACTTAGATGAAGGGATTAAAAGCAACATTAGCAAATTTGCAGATGACACAAAGCTGGGTGGCAGTGTGAACTGTGAGGAAGATGCTATGCTGATGCAGGGTGACTTGGACAGGTTGGGTGAGTGGGCAGATGCATGGCAGATGCAGTTTAATGTGGATGTGTGAGGTTATCCACTTTGGTGGTAAGAATAAGAAGGCAGATTATTATCCGAATGGTGTCAAATTAGGAAAAGGGGACGTACAACGAGATCTTGGTGTCCTAGTGCAACAATCACTGAAAGGAAGCATGCAGGTACAGCAGGCAGTGAAGAAAGCCAATGGAATGTTGGCCTTCATGACAAGTGGAGTTGAGTATAGGAGCAAAGAGGTCCGTCCTTCTGCAGACTGGAGCGTCTAGGCTTGTATACGCTGGAATTTAGCAGAATGATAGGGGATCTTATCGAAACATATAAGATTATGAAGGGATTGGACACACTAGAGGCAGGAAACATGTTCCCAATGTTGGGGGAGTCCAGAGCTAGGGGCCACAGTTTAAGAATAAGGGGTAGGCCATTTAGAACAGAGATGAGGAAAAACTTTTTCACTCAGGGAGTTGTAAATCTGTGGAATTCTCTGCCTCAGAAGGCAGTGGTGGTCAATTCTCTGGATGCTTTCAAGAGAGATAGAGCACTTAATGATAGCGGAGTCAGGGGGTATGGGGAGAGGGCAGGAACGGGGTACTGATTGTGGATGATCAGCCATGATCACATTGAATGGCGGTGCTGCCTCGAAGGGTCAAATGGCCTACTCCTGCACCTATTGTCTATTGTGTTAGATTATGTAAAGGGGAAGTGCAACGAGACCTGGGTACCTTGTACACCAGTCATTGAAATTAGGCGTACAGGTACAGCAAGCAGAGAAGAAAGCTAATGGCATGTTGGCCTTCATAACGAGAGGATTTGAGTATAGGAGTAAAGAGGTCCTTCTGCCGTTGTGTACGGCTCTGGTGAGCCCACATCTGGAGTATTGTGTGCAGTTTTGGTCTCCTAATTTGAGGAAGGACATCCAGCAAAGGATCACGAGGTTAATCCCCTGGATGGCAGGATGGTCATATGAGGAAAGATTGGAAAGATTAGGCTTGTATTCACTGGAGTTTAGAAGGATGAGAGGGGATCTTATCGAGACGTATAAAATTATAAAAGGACTGGCCAAGCTAGATGCAGGAAAAATGTTCCCAATGTTGGGGAAGTCCAGAACCAGGGGCACAGTCTATGAATAAAGGGGAGGCCATTTAAAACTGAGGTGAGAAGAAACTTTTTCACCCGGAGAGTTGTGAATTTTTGGAATTCTCTGCCACAGAAGGCAGTGAGGGCCAATTCACTAGATGAATTTAAAAGAAAGTTACTTAGAGCTCTAGGGGCTAGTGGAATCAAGGAATATGGGGAGAAGGCAGGCACAGGTTACCGATTGTGGATGATCAGCCATGATCACAATGAATGGCGGTGCTGGCTCGAAGGGCCAAATGGCCTCCTCCTGCACCTATTTTCTATGTTTCTATGTTTCTAAAAGGGATTATGGTCTCTAAATAAGAAGTTGGCTACTCAGGACATAGCAAAGAAAAACTTTCTTTACCCAGGAACGGTGAATCTTTGGAATACACAATCCAAGAGGGCAGTGGAGGCTCAGTCACTGCAGATATTCAAGGCAGAGATCAATAGATTTGTAGACATTAAGGGAATTGAGGGACTCGGGATTAATGCATGAAAGAGGTGCTGAAGTGAAAGATCATCCATAATCTTATTAAGTGATGAAATCGGCTTGTGGTCAAATGGGTGGACTCCTGCCTCTCATGTTACATTCATAGAGTGCCCAAATTCCACAACATATCTCTGAATAACTTCTGCACTTGCAATTAATCGCTCTGTGCTTGGCATTAAAATGACACAACCACACCACATCGAATTTTAAAAATAAACCAATTTGGCTCATTCATAAGCAAATTTTCTATAAACAATAGAAAGGAAGTTGTTTGTTAAATTATTTAACAGATATTCTCTTTTTTTTGCACACACCCAAAAGGTACATTTTGCTGCTAATGCAATTAATTATATTTTAGGGAAGCACAGATGTGCAAATTCCTGGCACTGCACATGTTCATCTGTGGTTACTGGGGTACAAACTGACAAATGTTTTATCTGTTGTCCCTGTGGCATCCAGGATAAGCTAGCTGCTTAGATATAGAATTGGATTCATGGAAGAAAGTAGGGGAGGGTGGTGGAATGCTGTGTTTCGGACAGGAACCGTGGGACCAATGGTGTGCCTCAGGGATCGGTGCTGGGCACATTGCTGTTGTTGTTTATATCAACGATTTAGGTGAGAATGTACAAGGATCAATCGGTAAGTTTGCAGATTACACTAAAGTAGGTGGTATTGAAGACAGTGAAGATTGTTATCAAAAAATACTGTAGTATCTTGATCAGTTGGGCAAGTGGGCTGAAAATGGCTAATGCAGCTAAGTGTGAGGTGTTTCAATTTGGGAAGTCAAACCAGGGCAAGTTTGTTCACGATGAATGGCAGGGCCCTGGGGAGTATTGGATTGGAGTGATCTAGTAATATGATGGAACTTTATTTATCCCGAGGGAAATTGATCTACCAACAGTCATCAAAAACACAAGATACATAAGACGATGGAAAGGATGGGGGATGTGCAAAGATTTGGGAGGAGGGGGGAAGTCAGTCTACCCCGTGACCGAAGGGGGAGGAGCTGTACAGTTTGATAGCCACTGGGAAAAAGGATCTCCTGTGGCGTTCTGTGCTGCATCTTGGTGGAACTAGCTTGTTGCTGAAGGTACTCCTCTGGTTGACCAGTGTGCCATGGAGGGGATGAGCTGTATTGTCCAAGATGCTCCGCAGTTTGAGGAACATCCTCCCCTACAAGACCACCTCCCATGAATCCACTCCATCACCAGGAAAACTGGTACCTAGTTCCCTGAAAGTAGCATCACAGGTAGAGAGGACAATAAAGAAGGCTTTTGGTACATTGGCCTTCATCAATCAAGGTATTGAGTATAGTAGATTTACAAGGTCATTGCCAGGCCTTGGGGTCTTGAAACATAGAAAATAGGTGCACGAGTAGGCCATTCGGCCCTTCGAACCAGCACCGCCATTCAACATGATCGTGGCTGATCGTCCAAAATCTGTACCCCGTTCCGGCTTTTTCTCCATATCTGTTGAATCCCTAAGCCCTAAGAGCTCGAGGGAGAAGTTGGGCAGGCTAGGAGTTATTTCTTAAAGCTCAGGAAGTGTATAACATCATGAGGGAAATTGATTGGGTGAATGCACAGAGTATTTTACCTAGGATTGGGGAATCAGGAACCAGTGGACATAGGTTTAAGGTGAGAGAGAAAAAAATTAATAGGAACATGAGGGGCATTTTTTTCAGAGTCAGCAGGACAGGCAGCATCTCTGGAGAGAAGGATTGAGTGACATTTCGGGTCGTAGACCCTTCTTCAGACTTCTCGACCCGAAACGTCACCCATTCCTTCTCTCCAGAGATGCTGAGTTACTCCAGCATTTTGTGTCTATTTTTGCTTTACACCAGCATCTACAGTTCCTTCCTACACATTTTGTGGGTAATTTTTTCACTTAGATATATGGACTGAGCTACCAGTGAAGGTAGGTGAAGCATGTAAATAACCATATTTAAAAGACATTTGGACACCTATATGGCAAAGATTTAGAGAGATATATATAGGTAGGCAAATGGGACTAGCTTAGATGGGGCACCTAGGTCGGTATGGGGCCGAAGGACCTGTTTCTGTGTTGTTTGACTAAGATATGGGGACATCAAATTCTCATTTCTGAGCATAAATTTGTAGCAAATCTTCATAGGTAGCTCTGCCACCATTATTTATTTCCTGTCCATTTTGTGGACTGACCGAAATCAACATTGCATAAAGATAAATATTCAAAGCAGGATCCCAGAACTGCTTCTAGAACCATGCATAGTATTCGAATAAAATAACTGAAGGGATCGCTACTGAAAATCCTACTAGTTTATCTTTCAGTTCGTAATCAGTGCATACAACTGCACAATATAGTTAGAATCTTCAGCTTCCATCCTTTTGCCCATTTTCCCTAGAACCATGGAAACATGTTTTCGTTCTCTACCCACAGCAGGGCTTCACTTCTCTACTGAGTTCCTCTCTCCCAGCATCACTTCCATTCACCCTGCTGCAGCTGCTGATGCTCACTATTCTGGAGCAAATGCTGAAGCCAAACGCAGAAAATAATAGGGAACTAATGTGACATTTGCAAAGAGAATGAGTAATGGGAGCTTAGCTTTTTAGGGAAATTAGATTGGACAGAATGAAGTGTGGGCGAGTTAAAATGCAGACTGAAGCCAGGTGCCAAGAGTTCTTTAAAAAATATTCTTGCTGCAGAAGGCAACTCAGTAAACAAGGTAAACATCCTGTTTGGAAAGATGAGTCTTGAATGCAAGTGTGAATATGTGTTACAATCACATTGTGGATGAGAGGGAGGTAGAGTAAACATTGTTGCAGGGATGGAAATTAGATATCTCAGCGATCAATAAACTTGGATTGAAATTAATTTGGAAACTTATCAGTGTGGACACATTACCTGTTCTGACTGCATAAACCACAAGCAGAAAGTGGATTCAGAAACAATGCTGAGTAAGGAAGCTATGCTTTCCCACTGTTTAATTAGGGAAAATTCAGTATCATCCTATTCTATATATTCATTGTTCTCTAAAGTTCTGAAAGGTTAGATCGCAAGGGATCTAGGGAGAGCTGGCTGACGAGATAGAAAATTGGCTTCATGTAAGGAAGGAGAGGGTGATGGTGGAAGGATGTTTTTTAGACTGGAGGCCGGTGACCAGAGGTGTGCCTCGGGAATCGATGTTGGGCCCATTGCTGTTTTTAGTTTATATCAACAATTTGGATGTGGATGTACAAGGGATAATTGGCAGGTTTGCAGATAACACTGAGGTTATCAGGTAAGGTTGTAGATAGTAAAGATGGTTATCAAAAATGATCCCTTGATCATTTGGGCAAGTGGGCTGAGGAATAGTTAATGGAAATAAGTGCGAGATGTTGCATTTTGGGTGGTCAAACCAGGACAGGAACTTCACAGTGAATGGCAGGGCTATGGAAATGTTAAGGAACAGAGAGATTTTGGAGTGCAGGTACATAATTCCCTGAAAATGGCATCACAGGTAAATCGGGTAATCAAGAAGGCTGTCGGCACATTGGCCTTATCAGTGAGGGTATTGAGTATAGATGTTGGAATGTTATTTTATAGTTGTACAAGATGTTGGTGAGGTCACATTGGAGTAGTGTGTTCAGTGCAGGACACCCTGCTACAGTGAGGTTGGTAAAGCCGCAATGAGCGCAGGGAGAATTTACCAGGATGTTGCCACGATTTGAGGGCCTGAGCTAAAGGGAGAGGTTGGGAAGTGTAGGACTTTATTTCTTGGAGCGCAAGAGGATGAGGGATGATCTTATACAAGTATATAAAATCAGTGGGGAATAGATAGGGTAAAAACCAGAGGATATAGGTTAAGGTAAGAGGGGAAAGAATGAATAGGAACCTGTGAGGCAGTGTTTTCACAGAGGGTGGTGGGTATATACAACGAGCTGACAAAGGGGGTAGTTGAGACAGATACTCTAACAACACTTAAAAGTCATTTGGACTAGTGCATGGAAAGGTTTAAAGGGATGTGGGCAAAATGGGGGCATGTGGGACTAGTGTAGATGGAGCAACTTGGTTGGCAAGGGCAAGTTTGACCAAAGGGTCTGTTTCCACACTGGATGACTCTATCCATGCTTGCACTTGATAAACACTGAGGTGGTTAGGAAATTGAGAGTAGTAGCTAAAAGTGATTTTGTTACTTTACCTCAGCATACCTTTGAGTTGGAAGATTTTGGACTCAAACTGCATATAATCTAGGATTGCAGTTATGTACTTGGAGATACAGAGTGGAAACAGGCCCATCAGCCCACCGAGTCCACACCAGCCATCAATCACCCATCCACACTAGATCTATGTTATCCCACTTTCGCATCCACTCCCTACACATTAGAGGCAATTTACAGTAGCCAATTAACCTACAAACACACACGTCTTTGGGATGTGGGAGGAAACCAACGCAGTCACAGGGACAACATACAAACTCCATACAGACCCGAGGTCAGGATCAAACCCAGGTCTCTGTTGCTGTGAGGCAGGAGCTCTACCAGCTGTGCCACTGTGCTGGCCTGGAGTGCAGTAGGAGACCAGCGTGTTGCTTAAGGCTCCATCTCGTAGTCATAAAAGATAACAGACCATTTCAAGACCTAATGATCCTTTCTGTGTTCAGGTAACACTAGTAGAAAATCAACAAATGAAATGGTCATGCATTGCATTTTTTGGAATTGAGACTTGGTTTGCCTAATAAATAACAATGATGACATGTCAAAAGTAATTCATTGCTATGAAAGGAGAAATAACTGCTCTCTCTGTGTATCCCATGTGAACAATGACCAGACAAATATAACAGGATGAAAACAATTCTGTGCACAAAAGTAAACTCTAACTGCAATGAAATAAGAACAAACGATAACTTTGCATTTTTATTATGCAGAGTAAAACTAAGCCATTGGTTTTATTTTTTTAAACTTTGCTAATTGTTTAAGAGTGTTCACATTAACAAAGATAATTTAAATAGCTAACCATTAGGTGGCACTCTCCTTCCACAATGACAGTCTGGTACATAACCAGTCATTAACAGATCACAATTGTGCTCTAATTACTTATTTGCAAAAAAGAGTATTTAAATTCAGAAGAATGCACTTTTGAACTGGTGCATCTATTTGACAACATAATAGTGGATGCACAGCAGTTCTAGAGCGCCTCTGAAATCACCCAAGTCAAGTCTTGGCAGGAATTTTAAGGCCACCTCCAGAAATGTTCGTTTAATTCTTCTTGCAGCAAAAACAAATCCTAAATACATTATAATTTCAGAAATCTCAAAGTTATTTTTCAATTTTGCCAGTTTAGTTAACTTCTCCCACACTAAAAGTGAACTACAATTTAGATACCACAGCCCAGAGCTTAATTGACCATGAGCAGTGTGCATATGATGTCATCAGATGAGAATTATAGTATTGAATTTAATTCAGTTGAGTATAGAGATACACCGTGGAAATAGGCCCTTCGGCCCACCAAGTCTGCACTGACCAGCAATTCCTGCATACCGATACTATCCTACAAACACTACAATTTTACCGCAGCCAATTAACCTACAAACCTGTACGTCTTTGGAGTGTGGGAGGAAACCGGAGCACCAGGGGAAAACCCACACAGGTTACGGAGATAAAGTACAAACTCCATACAGACTGCACCCGTGGTTACTATCAAACCTGGGTCTCTGACGCTGTAAGACAGCAACTCTACTGTTCGCATCATGCCGTGTTTGCATCAAGCAAGAATTCCAATTATGTAGCTTTACATTACAAAACTGTATGGCATTTGCCAGCACAGTGGCACAGCTGGTACAGCAGTTGCCTCACAATGTATGTGGAGTTTGTACATTCTCCCTGCGATCACGTGGTGTTCCGGTTTCCACCCACATCCTAAAGATGTGTGGGTTTGTAGTTAATTGGCCTCTGTAGATTGCCCCTGGTGTGTAGAGAGAGGATGTGAAAGTGGGATAAAATACAACAAGTGTGAACAGGTGATCAATGGTCAGCGTGATCTTGGTGGGCAAAAGGACCTATTTCCATGCTGTAGCTCAAAACTAAACCAAATATGCCGATTCTTACAATGAATAATTTTGCTTCCCTGCTAATCTGTAAATTATTTGAAATGAATCTGTTTAATAGTTCCATATGTAGGGATTCCACACATGGAGAAAACTGACAAAGTAATTAGTATTAAATGTTTATTGAATGTTTAATTACATTCCCTTCTGCAAAATAGTTAATTGTATGGATTAAATGCACATTCCAATTTAACCATAACATAATCATTACAATTTAACCATAACATTTAGTAATTTCTTCATAAATTTAGCATTTCTTAATCCCAAGAAATTTAATATATTAGAAGTAACTGTAGAGGAAAAGAAACCTTAAGTAAACAGTGGATTTGTCCTGTGGTTTTTTTAACAAAAATCTGAATAGAAGGACCTCATGGTTTTGTAAGTTTTGTAACTAAACTTTTTAAAAATTGGTAGCAATAATACTTTCCAATAACTAACTTTTTCACTTCATTTACAAAGTGTAGCTCTCTTCATTAATCTCTTTTGACAGATTCAGGTTTCTGTTGGCTAACCAGGGAAATCCAATAAAGCTAACGACCCTTAAAAACTGCATGCAACCACAGGTGACTCTTCCGAAGAATGTCTTAATACAAGAGTTATATTTCGATCAATGTTGACAGATGACTCATTTCACTGAACCAATATTGATTGAAAAATAGAAGCTAACCACTGGAACACTAAATAAACCAGCGTAGGTGTTAATCACAGTGTTTCGTAGGTTGCAGACTAGAACAAGAACTAAACCTATGCAAGATTGAACAGGAAGAGAAAGTTAAGGGAGACTTTAAAGGAGTACATAAAATGGTCACAGTACATATTCTGGTTTAATTTTCAATATTATTATTTATATTTGTGCATTGCGTGAATCAAAGGTTGAAAACAAAAAAAAATGGCAGATATTGGGAAATTTAAAAATGGATAAGCCAGCATAACAGGCAACAGAGAGGGAAAGAGAATCAACAGTTCAGGAAGTAATGTTTAACGATGAAGGAATGGTGTTCAATAAATCAGTCTTCCAAATTCGAGGAAAACACATCATGAGAACCAAAAGTATTACTGACTTAGAATGTACAAGTGTACTGCTTCAATCATAATTTTAGCCATACTCAGTGATTCTGCCACCATGCAGTTCATTCCATTCTCTCTCAGCAGCCCGTAGGGACCATTCCTTCCACGATTCCGAAGTTCATTCTTTCATCTCCACCCTTACTCAATCCCATTCTCATGGCGAAGAAGGGTCTTGACCCGAAACATCACCCATTCCTGTTCTCCAGAGATGCTGCCTGACCCGCTGCATAACTCCAGCTTTTTGTGTCTACCCCCCATTCTCATGGCAACTTCCCACTCAACTGCAACAACTGTAGCACTTGCCCATTTATCTCTTCCCTTCTTACTATCCAGGGACCAAATATCCCTTCCAGTGGTAGTAACTACTTTCAGTTAAGTGTACTCGACGGAGTGGCCTCATCTATTGGAGCAACCAAATTAGTAACTGGTTTGCAGAACACCTCTCTTCAGTCTTCAAGGTAATTTTGAACTTTCAGAAAACTGTATTTTAATTTTCTATCCTATACTCTTACTGATATGTCTGGTCCCTTGCAATTTTCCAACACAGTCCAATATCAGCTCAAGGAACTTTTTACACATTGCAGCCTTGAAGGATCAATACAGAATCCAACAATTTCAGATGATCAGCAATTTGCTCTTCCCCACCCCCCACTTGTTTCAGAATCAGCTCGTCTGATGGAAGGGAATCAATCTCCCACAGTAAAGCAAATGTTCTGCACAATGGTGCCCAATTTCATCTTGACTAATTTCAGATTTGCAGCACCATCAGTTCCATCGCAGAGATTGTTGAGATTGTTGAGATTAGCAAACCTTCATTTTCCCTCACAGCCACCACCTGTCTTTCTTGGTCTCCAACCCATCTCAGACTTTCCATTGGTACTCTCCACACTCTTCTCCCCCAACCTCTTCCCTGCTGTATCTGCAAGTTAAAAATACTGGACTTCTAACCTTGTCGAGTTCTGAAGAACGGTCATCAAACGGAAAAATGTATTTAGTTTCTCTCCATAGATGCTACCTCTCCTGCCGGGTAATTCCAGCATTCTCTATTTTAATTCTGATTTCCAGCATCTGCAGATTTGCTTGCCGAGTAATCAATTTGAAGTATTTACCAAAGTATAGCTATGCTGGGGAAGATGATAGCAATGGGCTCCATATTTTATTAAAATTTCAATGGTAAACTCCCCAGAAGTATCCTCTAATCTCTAAGCAGAATGACTTCATGTTATTAAACATAAGTGCAATCAAGTACTTTGTAACAGGAATGAGACAACTGTAGTGCGTCGATAAAGGCCCGAAATAAAGGCAAGGAGCCAGGTATTTCGGGAACGTTATATTTTATTGTACCCCGGTTATCAGACGGGTCGAGTCTGCCGGAATGGCTTGGCGCCCAAACCTTGTCCTTATATACCTGGTCCCGGACCGCCTCCCTGGACTGGTCCATTCCCGTGCCGAGGGGTCGGTAGAAGTATGGCCCGACCCTTGGGAGCCGCCACAGTACCCCCCCCCAGAACCGGAGGCACGAAACGCACTGGTGGTCGCCAACCCGACTGGACCGCGTACGGTAATCGATCGACAGAGGGGCCGGCGGAGGCACAGTTGGAGGGACAGGTGGTGGGACCCGCAAAGGGGGGCGACCTTGTGGCCGAGGCTGGGCAACGCGCACCGGTTGGTCGATGTCTAAGTGGGCCGGCTTCAGGCGGTCAATTGACACGGCCTCCGGCCGGCCCCCCATGTCCAAGACAAAGGTTGTCTGTCCGTGCTCCAGCACCCGGTACGGGCCCTCATACGGCCCTTGGAGTGTCGTCCGGTGGGCGTCACGGCGCAGGAACACAAAAGGCGCAGTCCCGGAGGGCCGATGGCACGTAGGGGCGGAATGTCCCATGGCGGGATGTCGGCACGGGTGCGAGCTTGCCAACTCGCTCTCGGAGGCGCTGTAGGGTGGATGAGGGCGGTTCCTCTCGCCCCGGCAACGAGGGCACGAACTCCCCGGGCACCGTAAGCGGGGACCCGTAGACGAGCTCCGCTGAGGATGAAGCCAGGTCTTCCTTGGGCACAGTCCGGATGCCCAGCAAGACCCATGGTAGCTCATCCATCCAGTCGGGGCCGGCGAGTCGCGCCTTCAGCTGCCGGTGGAACCTCTCCACCAGGCCGTTTGCCTGCGGGTGATAGGCCGTGGTGTGGTGCAGCCGCACGCCCAACAGGTGGGCCATGGCCGACCACAGCTCGGAGGTGAACTGTGTCCCCCGGTCCGATGAGATCCAGTGCGCGGCCAACGCACGAGCGCATGTGGCTGTAGATGTATCAGCCAGTGGTATGGCCTCCGGCCACCACGTGAAGCGGTCCACCACCGTGAGGAGGTGGGTGATGCCCCGGGACGGCGAGAGTGGGCCCACAATGTCCACGTGCAGGTGGTCGAAACGGCGGCAGGGTAGACCGATCCCTTGGAGTGGCGCCCGGACGTTGGCGTTGAATTTTTGCCGTCTGGCACGGAATGCAGTGGCCAACCTGCTTGCACAGACCATGCCACATGAACCGCACAGCTACCAATGCGATCGTTGCCCGGATGGATGGGTGAGCCAGCCCGTGGACCACGTCGAACACCCTCCTGCGCCACGCGGCCGGGACGATGGGGCGCGGCTGACCTGCCGACACATCGCATAGTATCGTCGTTGTTCCGGGGCCGAGGGGAACATCCTCAAGGCGGAGGCCAGAGATGGCAGTCCAGTAGGCGGGCATCTCCCTGTCCGTTAGTTGGGCCTCCGCCAGGGCAGAATAATCAATGCCGGGTGCCACTTCTAACACGGCATTGATGCCGGGGCGAGACAATGTGTTGGCCACCCGGTTTTCCTTCCCCTCGATGAAGCGGATGGAGGTGGTGAATTCCGATATGTACGCCAACTGGCGCTGCTGTCGGGCGGACCATGGGTCGGAGACCTTTGCCAGGGCGAAAGTGAGTGGCTTGTGGTCCGTGTAAGCGGTGAACGGGCAGCCCTCCAGAAAATAGCGGAAGTGACGAACAGCCAGGTACAAGGCGAGGAGCTCGCGGTCGAAGGCGCTGTACTTCCTCTGGGCGTTGTCGAGGTGCCGGCTGAAGAAGGCCAGGGGGCGCCAACCCCCGTCCGTCAGTTGCTCCAGTACGGCACCAACCGCCAACTCTGATGCGTCCACCGTAAGGGCTGTCGGGGCATCCTCCCGTGGGTGAACCAGCAGCACAGCCCGAGCCAGGGCCTCCTTCGTGCCGTCAAAGGCTGTTAGGCCCTCGTCGGTCCACACGACGGTCTTACGCTTGCCCGCCAGCAGCTCGTATAGCGGCCGCATGATGTGGGCCGCGGATGGCAGGAACCGGTGATAAAAGGCCACCATGCCGACGAACTCCTGCAGGCCACGCACCGAGGACGGACGGGGAAACCGGCGGATGGTGTCTACTTTGTCCGGCAGGGGAACCGCTCCTTGCGAGGACACACGGTGGCCGAGAAAGTCGATTGTGGCCACGCCAAACCGGCACTTGGCGAGGTTTATAGCCAACCCGTGCTCGCTGAGCCGCTGGAAAAGCTGCCGGAGGTGGGCACAGTGCTCCTGCCGCGAGCGGCTGGCTACCAACATGTCGTCAAGGTAGACAAATAGGAAATCCAGCCCGCGACACACGCCGTTCATTAACCGCTGAAATGACTGCGCGGCGTCCTTGAGGCCGAACGGCATCCGTACGAACTCATAGAGTCCGAACGGCGTGATGATTGCCGTCTTGGGTACATCCTCCGGGTGGACCGGGATCTGGTTGTAACCTCGCACCAGATCCACCTTCGAAAATATCGTGGCCCCAGCCAAATGGGCGTTGAAGTCCTGGATGTTGGGCACGGGGTATCGGTCCTCGGCGGTAGCGACGTTCAGCCGCCGATAATCCCCGCAAGGCCTCCAGCCCCCGTTTGCCTTGGGGACCATGTGGAGTGGGGATGCCCATGGGCTGTTGGAAGGGCGGACGATCCCCAAGGACTCCATCGTGCGGAACTCCTGTCATGCCAGGCGTAGCTTCTCAGGAGGCAGTCGGCGTGCTCGTGCGTGGAGGGGTGGGCCGGTAGTCGTTATATAATGGAACACCCCATGCTTGGGGGTCGACGACCGGAATTGTGGGGCCATAATATCGGGAAACTCCGCCAGAACCCGAGCGAAATGGGAGTACACGGACGACAGTGGGCGTACAATGGGCTCATTCAGCCGCAGCGCAATGGGCTCCATCGTGGCGGAATGGACCAAGCGCTGCTGCCTGACGTCCACGAGGAGAGAATGAGCCCGCAGAAAGTCGGCCCCGAGCAACGGCTGGGAGACGTCGGCGATCGTGAACTGCCACGTGAAATGACTGGCGCCGAAAACGATGTGGACCGTGCGGACGCCATAAGTCTGAATAATGCTCCCGTTTGCCACGGTGAGGATGGGCTCCCGCTTCCCAGAACGAATGTCCAGCGGCGAAGGGGGCAGGACGCTCAGCTCCGCCCCGGTATCCACGAGGAAGCGGCTCCCGGAGCGCCGATCCCAGGCGAAGAGGCGGTGAATCTGGCCGGCCACCGCGGGGACTATTGGCAGCCGGCCCCGGCGTTTCCCGGAAACGTTCACGGCTGGCGGCATTGTCGGGCTGCCGCACCCCAGCGCTGGTGGTAATAACACCAGTACCTCCTGCTGGTGCTGGCTGGAGCCTGCTGGTGTGGGACTGCAGGTGCACGACCCGCAATGGCCACCGGGGGCGATCTCGCAGGCCTCCGGGACGTAGCTGTCACTCCTTCCACAGCTCCCCCGCCCGACCGGAGAAAATCGGGCGCTTGTCGAGTGACGTTTAGCCGAGGGCCCGGGTGTCTTCAAAGGAGGCGTCTGTGAGCTGCTGGCGAATGTCGGCCGGCAGCAGGTGCAGGTACGTATACTCGAACATCAGGCACGGTCTGTGCCCGTCGAGTAACGCGACCATCTCCTTCAGGAGGCTAGATGGGCGCCGGTCACCGAGGCCTGGCATGTGGAGGAGCCTTTCGGCCCGCTCCATTCGGGTTAGCCCGTAGGTTTGGAGCAGCAGCTCCTTAAGGGCTTCATACTTATCGTGGGCCGGGGGGTCCTGGAGGAACTCCGTTACCTCTTCGGCCGTGTCCTGGTCAAGGGCTCCCACCAGGTGGAAAAAACGTGTGTTATCCACTGTGATGCCCTGCAGCTGGAACTGGGCCTCCGCTTGGTAAAACCAAACGCGAGCCCGGGTGGTCCAGAAGGTCGGGAGCTTGATTCCTACCGCGTCGACAGCTGGGGCTTGGTCGGCCTGCGAGCCGGACGGGCGGTCGGCTTTTGCTTTTGTGCCCATCCTAATGAATGGACCGTCGAGGTCACCAATGTAGTGCGTCGATAAAGGCCCGAAATAAAGGCAAGGATCCAGGTATTTCGGGAACGTTATATTTTATTGTACCCCGGTTATCAGACGGGTCGAGTCTGCCGGAATGGCTTGGCGCCCAAACCTTGTCCTTATATACCTGGTCCTGGACCGCCTCCCTGGACTGGTCCATTCCCGTGCCGAGGGGTCGGTAGAAGTATGGCCCGACCCTTGGGAGCCGCCACACAACCAATTTACATACATGTGTAGGAAAGAACTGCAGATGCTGGTTGAAATCGACAGGCAGCATCTCTGGAGAGAAGGAATGGGTGATGTTTCGGGTCGAGACCCTTCTTCAGACTGACGTCAGGGGGGAGGGAGATACATAGATAAAGAAGTATGAAGCTTTGAAAACAGGGCAAAGGGAATAGAGATCAAGGAAAATGTAGAATAGATCATTGTTAGCTGGGAGAAGGTAACAACAAAGTAACAGATAAAGTGAGTTCGGAGACAGTAAGACTGGTCTGAGAACTGGGAAGGAGGAGGGATGGTGAGAGAGGGAAAGCAAAGGTTACATGAAGTTAGAGAAGTCAATGTTCATATCGCTGGGGTGTAAGCTACCCAAGCGAAATTTGAGGTGCTGTTCCTCCAATTTGCGCTGGGCCTCACTCTGACAATGGAGGAGGCCCAGGACTGAAAGGTGAATGTGGGAATGGGAGGGCAGTTAAAGTGTCCAGCAACCAACTCAAACAGTCGCCACTGATTAGAAAACCAAATGGATCAGCTGCATAATACTATGGCGACAAGAGCAGGTCAGAAGCTGTATCCTACTGCAAATGACTCATTTCCTGGGTGGCACAGTGGCACAGTGGTAGAGTCGCTGCCTTACAGCATCAGGGACACGTATTTGATCCTGACTACGGGTGCTGTACGGAGTTTGTACATTCTCCCCGTGACCACGTGGGTTTTTCTTGAGGTGCTCTGGTTTCCGCCCACATTCCAAAGATGTGTAGGTTTGTAAGTTAATTGGCCCTCTGTAAATTGTCCTTAATGTGTAGGATAGACAATTGTATGGGTGATTGTTGATTGGCTCATACTCGGTGGGCCAAAGGGCCTGTTTCCACACTGCATTTCTAAATTCTTAAATTCTATCTAAACCCTAAACCTTTTTTAGGTATGTGAAGAGGAAAAAAATAGTCAAGGTAAATGTGGGTCCCTTGAAGACAGAAGCAGGGAACAAGGAAATGGCAGACGAGTTGAACCGGTACTTTGGATCTGTCTTCACTAAGGAAGATACAAACAATCTCCCAGATGTTCTAGTGGCCAGAGATCCTAGTGTGACGGAGGAACTGAAGGAAATCCACATTAGGCAGGAAATGGTGTTGGGTAGACTGATGGGACTGAAGGCTGATAAATCCCCAGGGCCTGATGGTCTGCATCCCAGGGTACTTAAGGAGGTGGCGCTAGAAATTGTGGACGCATTGGTGATAATTTTCCAATGTTCTATAGATTCAGGATCAGTTCCTGTGGATTGGAGGATAGCTAATGTTATCCCACTTTTTAAGAAAGGAGGGAGAGAGAAAACGGGAAATTATAGACCAGTTAGTCTGACATCAGTGGAGGGGAAGATGCTGGAGTCAATTATAAAAGACGAAATTGCGGAGCAATTGGATAGTAGTAACAGGATTGTTCCGAGTCAGCATGGATTTACGAAGGGGAAATCATGCTTGACTAATCTTCTGGAATTGTTTGAGGATGTAACTAAGAAAATTGACAAGGGAGAGCCGGTGGATGTGGTGTGCCTCGACTTGACAAGGTTCCACATGGGAGATTAGTGGGCAAAATTAGACCACATGGTATTGGGGGTGGGGTACTGACATGGATAGAAAATTGGTTGACAGACAGAAAGCAAAGAGTGGGGATAAATGGGTCCCTTTCAGAATGGCAGGCAGTGACTAGTGGGGTACCGCAAGGCTCAGTGCTGGGACCGCAGCTATTTACAATATACATTAATGACTTGAATGAAGGGATTAAAAGTACCATTAGCAAATTTGCAGATGATACAAAGCTGGGTGGTAGTGTGAACTGTGAGGAAGATGCTACGAGGTTGCAGGGTGACTTGAACAGGTTGTGTGAGTGGGCGGATGCATGGCAGATGCAGTTTAATGTGGATAAGTGTGAGGTTATCCACTTTGGTGGTAAGAATAGGAAAGCAGATTATTATCTAAATGGTGCCAAGTTAGGAAAAGGGGACATACAACGAGATCTGGGTGTCCTAGTGCATCAGTCACTGAAAGGAAGCATGCAGGTACAGCAGGCAGTGAAGAAAGCCAATGGAATGTTGGCCTTCATAACGAGAGGAGTTGAGTATAGGAGCAAAGAGGTCCTTCTGCAGTTGTACAGGGCCCTAGTGAGACCACACCTGGAGTACTGTGTGCAGTTTTGGTCTCCAAATTTGAGGAAGGATATTCTTGCTATTGAGGGCGTGCAGCATAGGTTTACTAGGTTAATTCCCGGAATGGCGGGACTGTCATATGTTGAAAGTCTGGAGCGACTAGGCTTGTATACACTGGAATTTAGAAGGATGAGAGGGGATCTTATTGAAACATATAAGATTATTAAGGGGTTGGACACGTTAGAGGCAGGAAACATGTTCCCAATGTTGGGGGAGTCCAGAACCAGGGGCCACAGTTTAAGAATAAGGGGTAGGCCATTTAGAACGGAGATGAAGAAAAACTTTTTCAGTCAGAGAGTTGTAAATCTGTGGAATTCACTGCCTCAGAAGGCAGTGGAGACCAATTCTCTGAATGCATTCAAGAGAGAGCTAGATAGAGCTCTTAAGGATAGCGGAGTCAGGGGGTATGGGGAGAAAGCAGGAATGGGGTACTGATTGTGGATGATTAGCCATGATCACATTGAATGGCGGTGCTGGCTCGAAGGGCCGAATGGCCTACTCCTGCACCTATTGTCTATTGTCTAAACGGGTTCAGATTTTAGAAAATATTCATTTCTGTGAACTTGGCTTCACTGGCAAGACCTGTATTTATTGCCCATTACTAATTGCCACTGAGAAGGTAAGCCACCTTTTTGAATCACTGCAGTCTGTCTGGTGAAGATATTCCCGCACTGCTGTTGGGAAGGGAATGACATGAATGTCTGCAACATGGAGGTGAATGTGCTGCCCTTGACCTTCTCAGTCATAGGTTTGGGAGGTGCTGATGGGATAACCCGGGTGAGCAACTGGAATGCATTTTGTAGATGTTATAGGAAAGAACTGCAGATGCTGGTTTAAATCAAAGGTTGACACAAAATGCTAGAGTAACTCAGCTGGACAGGTAGCATCTCAAGCGAGAAGGAATGGGTGACGTTTCGGGTCGAGACCCTTCTTCAGACTGATCATCAGTCTGAAAAAGGGTCTTGACCCGAAATGTCACCCATTCCTTCTCTCACCTGTCCCGCTGAGTTACTCCAGCATTTTGAGTCTACCTTGTAGATGTTATACATTGCAGTAATTGTGAGCCAATAATTGTGGGAACACATACTTAAGCTTGCTTTTGGGGCTGCTCTTTCCTGGTTGGCGTTGGGCATCTTGTGAGGTCTTGGCGCTGCACTCAAGTGGAGAGTATTGCACCACATTCATGATTTGTTCTTTGTCTAAGGTGGGAAGCATTTGGGGTGTCAAGAAGTGAGGCACACGGCAGGATACACAGTCTCTGACCTGGTCCTGTAGCCATTGTATTATGCAGCTGGTCCAGTTCGGTTTCGAATCAGTAGTGTCCTGCAGGGTATTGATGGCGGGGGACTTGGCAATGGGAATATCAAAGTGGGGGGGGGGGGGGGGGTGATGAGGCTCTATCCTGTTGGAGATGGCCACTGCCCCATGTTTATATGATACACTGTTCCTTGCTACTTCTCAGCCCATGCCTCCTCACCAATAAAACACTTGTGTTTGTAATATAACTAAGAAATAAAAATGCTCACCCAGTCCTGACAATCAAGATCTAATAACAGAGAGCCTTAGGACTTAAACTCAGTTACAATTCTGAATCTCATTACTAACTAAATTTAATAGAGGCAATCAGTCTGTATCGACTAAGCCACAGATCTATGAACCTGTTAATGAAAAATAAACACACATTCAAACACACTTCTTTCTCAGATAAGGGAAGACAATTAAAAAATTCATTTCATTAAATATTTTGCAGAGAGCGAGCTGTTCCAGAACCTTGAATAAGAATGGTGGCTATTTCTAAATAATCAATGCTCTATGACAGAAACACGTCATCAATCAAGTTTCATCAAATCACTTTCGCTGTTCAATCTCCATATAAGTTACTCATTTAGAAAAACAATATAATGCATTAAGTGGGATACTAAAGAACTACTGACTGTGATTGCTGAGAACATGCTGCACCTGTGCATCAAAATGAATGACTGGCATCTGTGAGAACAGTTGGAATTAACTGAATTAGTATTTTCGTAATTGTTCAGTTTCATTTGAATATTCTAGTAATTAAACATTTTTCTCCATGAATGCTTCAGCTTATGGAAAGAGACATGGTAGAACACTGTTCCACTGCCACATGTAACCTGACATAAGTATTTATGTTTAGGTTTATTACTGTCACATGTACCAAGGTACCGTGAAATGTTTTGTTTGCATGCTGTCTAAACTGAATCAGATATACCATGCAACCCGTTACACCATACTATACAATTAATTCAAACTCAAGTACAATAGACAGACCAAAGGGGAAGATACAGAGGGCAAAATACTGTCCTCAGCATTGCAGCACGTCAGTTCCTTAGACAAAATCCAATGTCTAATGGTGTAGAGGTGAATCCAACAGTGTCCTGTTGAGAGAATGGCTATGTTGGCTGATTTCCCAAGGCAGCAGGAAGTGGGAGGGAAGACTAGTTTGTGCGAGGTTTTCTGCATATCAATGTGCCTATCAAAAGTCTCTCAAACGCACTATGGTGTCTGCCTCCACCACCAGCAGTGTGTTCCAGGCACTCACCATCCTCTGTGTAAGATTTTGCACCATATATCTCCTTTCAACTTTGTTGCTCTCACCTTAAAGCTATACCCTCTAATATTTGATTTTTCAATCCTGGAAGCATCATTCTGACTGTCTATACTATCTATGCCTCTCATAATTTACTCCTATCAGATCTTCCCGCAACCTCAAGAGTTCCAGAGAAAACAATCCAAATGCAGCCTCACCAAAGTCTTATGAAACTGCATCATGACTTCCTGACTCTGATAATCAATGCTCCGACTTATGAAAATAAGCATACTGTATGCCTTCTTTACCACTATACCTTCTTGTGTTGTCACTTGCAGAGTTATGGACTTGGCACTTGGATGGAGCACTTCAACTCCAGCCTTGATGCAGTGCAATTCACCTACTGCAGTGCTGTTTACCCAGCAACAGGTCCACAGTAGACCCAAGATCCCTCTGATGGTGGTTTCAGAGTTAGAAGGTTGAATGGCATTATTACCTCCAAGCCAAGATTCAAAGAAATGATATTAGTGCAGTCACCTACAATAAAAGTGGAAGGAACCTTATTGACTGGATGAAATGAAGTGCAAAAAGCATTAGTGAAGAGCAAAAGAAAAATGGGTAAAAATTCTGATGAGATTAATCCCAACAGGAATGATAGGCAGCAAGGTCATCAAGTAAAGCATTTGGGAAAGTTAACATTTTGCTTCTAACAGTTATGCATCGATGTATTGTGCAGAGAATGCTGAGGATGGCAGAAGTAAAGCTCATTCTGTAGCAAAGCATGGTGTAAACAAAGATGAGTCTCCACTGACATAGTTTCAGTTATTTGTTCTCGGCATTGAAATAAACTGTAGTCCTTTTTTAAAAGAGACCCCGCAAACTCAATAAAGCCTGGACAAAATAAGAAAGTCAGGATTCCCTATTTGCTGATAGCTTTGATGATGATTCTTTTAATTACAACATTATTGTTTAATTGAATTTTAATGGACTTTTACTTCTGATTCTGACAAAATATAAAACACTCCATTGATTTATCTTTACATTGGAATTAAATTACCATAATGTAACCACAACACACTTATCATGGTATTTATAGTTGACTTTTATTTATTTCAAATTAGACCTAATTTTGTGAAGCTGAAAGATGTGAAATTTGTTTTAAAATGAAAACTGCTTGCAGAATTAGTTTAAAATGCAACGTAATTTCCGTTTTTCTAATTTTGTCTTTTAAACAAAATGTTTTGGGAAGGGATAAAAACATGTTAATTGCAAAATTAAAACTGAATTTTAAAAAAAAATATGGAAAATATTTTGTAGGCCAAGCAGCATCTGTGGAGAGACAGTCAGTATTTGACGGCCATTCTTCAGAACTTGGAAAGATGAGAATTCAAACATGCTTTAAGTTGCTGAGAGGTGGGGCGAGAGGCAAGGCGAGAGGTATGTGTATGATAGGCTGGAGACCAAGTGAGACCAAATGAGGGGAGATAGAAGTTTATAAAATCATGAAATTCAGAGATAGGGTAGACAGAATCTTTATCCCAAGGTGGGCATGTCAAATACTGGAGGGCTAGAAGGTATGAGGGGGAAAATTTAAAAGAGATCTGCAAGGCAAGTTTTCTTTTGTAATAGTGGTGGGTGCCTGGAACGCAAATTACTTGGGTGGTAATGGAAGCAGTTACGAGTGGCATTTAAGAGGCATTTAGACAAGTGGATGGATATGCAGGGAATGGATGGGTGGTAATGGAAGCAGATAAAATGATGAAAGAAAAAGTGATGATAGTGAGAAACCTGGTAATCATAGCTGATGTGAATGGGGATGTAAAATAGCGGAAGGAGAAAGAAAAATAATGTTGGAATCATGCCTATCGTTGCTGGATTTCTGAAATGAAAGAAAATGCTAAAAATACCCAACATGTCATTAACATCAATGGAGGGAGAAAACTGATGACCATTTGATCATAGATAGATTTGTTCATTTCTCGGTGCCTGTGGGGGCTAGGGGATGTGGTATGGTCACTCAGCATTGAGATAGAGGTGAATCAAACAGTACCCTAACATATGGAAGATAATCAGCCTTCCTCCTTTATGTTTGAGCAGCCCAAAGACCATCAACCTGTAAAGTTATAGCCTGTTGAGCACTCATTTGTTGAGTACTCTTGATCCTCCACTCCAAACATTCTCAGCTACGTAATCCCCACAGTTTAAAAGAGAGGTCCACTGGAGTTGCTTGGTGTAATCCCTACGGTCCAGCACACTCGTGGCAAAGAGTCCTCTTTGGCTCTGTCGAGTCTACCTGTGGTGGCTGGGGCTGGGGTGAGTGAGGTTTCCATTCAACTCTGAGCTGCACTCTGACTAGTACAGTGAGTATGGGCCTTAGCTGGAGATTGGTAATACCGACTCAAGGTGTTGACAAACGGCCTCTTGTCGTCACCAGTTGGAGGTGATTGAAGTTGCTGCCCTTGATTTACTGCAGAGCCTGACCAACCTGGAGATTTTGCTAAGGTAATAAACTTATTGTTGCTCACTGGAAGAGGTGTAAAGCTAAACACGGGAGACTAGGGATATCAGTTCTTAAGATCTCCAGGAAGAAGTAACGAATCAGGACATGTGATCCGACTGTCAATGCAAACAGCCCCTGCCAGTTCCCAGTTCACACTCACTTAGCTGGCCAGATGTAGCCCACATCTCAGCACTGTGGCCATTGGACCATCCATAGAACTGATGCACGACAATGCTGAGAATTCTGCACTCTGTATCTTCCCCTTTGCTCTATCTATTGTACTTGAGTTTGAACTGATTGTATGGTATCTCTGATCTGTTTGGATAGCATGCAAAAAGAAGCTTTTCACAGTATCTCAGTACATGTGACAATAATAAACCTAAACCTGAAATTGTTGAATTCAGTATTGCTACCTTTGAACCAATGTGGCCAGTCAACAGAAGGTGCTGCTTGGGCTTACTTCTCGCTTGGTGGAAGTGTCAGAGGTCACAATGGGAGTGTGAGAGAGAAGTAACATGACAGGATACCGGAGGTTCAGAACCACTCTTGCAAACTAATTTGAAGTATTCAGCAAAACTGCCAAATAAAATGACCAAACATGAAAAAATATATTTTGTCCACCTACCTATTTAAGGCTCTTATAATTTTATTAACTTTTATCAGGTCAACCCTCAGCGTCCTTTGAGGGTAACCAAGCCCAGCCTCTCCAATCTCCCCCTGTAACTAAAGCTCTTCGATCCTGGCGCATCTCTTGTGCATTCTTCCCAGCACAACTATATCCTTCCTATAAAGTGGTGATCAGAACTACACACAGTATTCCAAATGCAGTCTAACCAGTGTTTTGTAAAGTTACAACATAACTTATGTCCCAATTTCTATATTCTGTGCACTGACCTTTGAAGCCATTTGCCATTTTCATCAATGTTGCTATTTTCAGAAACTATGGACTTGAACTCCAGGGTCCCTCTGTTCACTGATAATCTTTAGTGAACTACCATTTATTACATTTGTCCTACACCTACATGACCCAAAATGCACTACCTCACACTTTGCGGGATTACACTCCATCTCTCAACTCTTCACAAAACCTTCTACCCGATCTATAGACTGCTTAGACAACCTACCTTGCTATCCACAACATTACCGCCTTTCATGTTCTCCACAAACTTACTAATCATATCCCCCATGTCAATATCAGAATTGCTGCTATATATGAAGCAACAAAGGTCACTGCAAAACGGCACGGTGGCGCAGCGGTAAACTTGCTGCCTTACAGCGAACGCAGCGCCAGAGATCTGGATTTGATCCCGACTATGGGTGCTGTCTGTACGGAGTTGGCACGTTCTCCCCGTGACCAGCGTGGGTTTTCTCCGAGATTTTCGGTTTTCTCCCAAAGACGTGCAGATTTGTAAGTTAATTAGCTTGGTAAATGTAAAAATTGTCCCTAGTGGGTGTAGGATGGTGTTAATGTGTGGGGATCGCTGGTCGACGCAGACCCAGTGGGCCGAAAGGGCCTGTTTCTGCGCTGTATCTCTAAACTAAAAGACCCAATGACTGGAGTAACCCAGGTCAGCCAGCATCTCTGGAGAACATGAATCTGAAACGTCTGAAGAAGGGTCCCGATCTGAAACGTTACCTTTCCATATTCTCCAGAGATGCAGCTTGACTTGCTGAGTTACTCCAACACTTCGTCTTATTTTGTAAACCAGCATCTGCAGTTCCTTGTGTCTCCAAAGGTCACAGTTGCTGCAGTACATCACTGGTCACGGATTTCTAATCAGAAAGATATCCTTCCACCACTGTTCTCAGCCTCCTATTACCGAGCCAATTTTAGATTCAATTAGCCACCTCGTTCCACCTTGGATCGCATGTACCTTCACCTTTGGTACTAACCTTCCTTGCAGGACCTTGCCAAATGCCTTACCATTAAGATCTGTACATATAACAACTGCTGCTCTGCCTTCATTAATATTCATACCGTGAGGAAGATATCTTAAGGTGCATTAGAAGAACGTATGATGTCAGCTTTTTGTTTCAAGTTTTCAGATGACAGAGCACTACTTTAACTTTATTTTTAACTTTAACTTTCTTTGTGGAATTTATGAGATACCGATAGAAATATAGAGGCCTCATGAGAACAGAAGTAGGAGCATCCAGCTATTTGAACCTGCTGCGCCATTCCTTGAGGTCAGGTCTGTTCTCCTCCCACGGATATTTTCCAGTACAATACCCAAAGCCCCCAATTCCCTTATTGTCCAGAAATCAATCAATTTGTGTTGAATGAATAAGACCTGAGCCTTCACAGACATCCACGGTAGAGAACTCCAAATGTCTTCCACACACTGTAATGAACGTTCTCCTCAACTCAGTCCTAACGGCCTACCAATTATTTTATGACCCATGGCCCTAGACTCTTCTGCCAGCAAAAACATCCTCCTACATTTAGCCTGTCAAGCCTTTTCAGAATCTTGCTGTTTTAGATGAGATCTGCTTCCTTGATACTGACTGTTTACTAACCTACTCCTTCACTGCCACCTGCTGCTACCTTAACTTGCCAGCTGTCTGGGGACATGATAGTATCTGCCTTCATTGTCCCAAACGACATTGACAGCAGATACAAGCAGGCTGGCAGTTTAGGAGGTAAAATGGCGTATGGCAGATGGAGCAAATTAAATGAACTACCACCAGCACAAACTGAAAGACTTTTAATCTTGTTAATAAATGCACTTACCGTCACTCGAAAGGGCGTAGGCGTGGGTAACTCTGTGGGAGGGTTCTCCTCCAGGGCAGTGCCAGGCATGCTGCGTCTCCGGCCAGTCCTTTCAATTGGAGAATCTGCCAACAGAATATTGATAAATCTAGCTTAATAAATGTTCCCAAATACAATATTTCATTTAATGACGTACAATGCTATTTTAAAACATTATGGCTTGACCTATAATAGATTGTTATATTATATTTAGATTTGCTCTGTGTTATTGGGCAAGTTGTGATCCACTCTTAACTGATCTAGTTTCAATTCATTATTCATGCAGTCACTTAGAATGGTTTCATTGGTCCTGTAAGTTGCCATAATTCCCTGGAATGTTTATTAAAAAAATCAAAATTCCCTCAATCTGAAGACCACAGCAGATTCAGGGCTGCATTCCTGCCCACATTTACCACCTATGCCAACACACAAAGAATGGGTGCAAGGTGCAGACAGCCTGTGAAACAATAGATAGACACAAAAAGCTGGAGTAACTCAGCGGGACAGAAGAAGGGTCTCGACCCGAAATGTCACCCATTCCTTCTCTGCAGAGATGCTGCCTGTTCCGCTGAGTTACTCCAGCTTTTTGTGTCTATCTTCGGTTTAAACCAGCATCTGCAGTTCCATCCTACACATTTCACCTGTGAAACAATGTTGAGTTGCCACTTTGGTGAGTAAAAAACAAAATGGTAGCAAACTAGGAAGAATAAGCAACTTTTTTGCTCAATTTCATGCTACATATCTACCTGCTTTCACACACAGTGTGACTTGCACCCTATTTACTGTGGGGCTACTCTGTCCACTGGGACCAACATCTGTTATAAGGAGGTCCGTAATAACAAGGGTAGACTGTATGTGAAAAATGAATCAGGAAATAAACTAAAGATGAACTCCCATTGGTATACAAAGAATATCGCTTGCTCTAAGGTCCCAAAATCAAATCTGGAACACTTTTTTTCCCACTTGAGAGATAACTGTCTACACACATTGGTTCAACACCTGGCTGCTAAAAAATAAGGCATGAATATTTATGAAAAGGATAAGGTTACAACCATAGTGCAAAATGTATACATCACTGATGGTAAAGATGTTTCCACTAGAATAAAAGGACGTACCTTTAGAAAGGAGATGAGGAGGAATTTTGTTTGTCATAGAGGGTGGTGAATCTGTGGAATTCATTGCCACAGAAGGCTGTGGGGGGCAAGTCAATTGATATTTTTATGGTGGAGATTGACAGATTTTTGATTACGAGTATCAGAGGTTTATAGGGTGAAGGCAGGAGAATGGGATTGAGAAGGAAAGATAGATCAGCCATGATTGAATGGTGGAGTAGACTTGAAGGGCCAAATGGCTTAATTCTGCTCCTATAACGTATTAATGTATAATGTATGAACTTCTAATACAAAAAGGCATTCAAAAAGCCAAGATACAAATGGTGGTATATATGATTGTTATATATCTTACTCCTTGTTATTCATCAACCTGCTCGCTACCAGGCAAACCAATCTCAATAATGGAAAGTTGAATCTCGGTAAAGATTCCAGAGACAGTACATCTGCTCCTCAGCAAAAAATATAAATGACTGCATTCAGAACTTATTTCATATAACTCCTTTCGATAACTCAGAATTTTTACAGTGCTTTTGAGCTAATGCCTTACATCTGTGAATGCTTGTGATGGATGAAAATGACCGACTTCAGTCCAACAAGGTTCCATACATAGAACGCAATTAAAGACCAGTTAATCCTCTTTATCAACGGTGGCTAAAATGTAAATGTTGACCACCATGGTGGGCAGAAATTGCATTCTTTATTTCAAAGTACCATGGGACGTCAGCATCAAGCTTCAAGGGTAGACAGCTTGTAGGTTTAACATATCATTTGAAGATTATTTCCTTGGACAGTGTTACATATTATTATTGCATTTAATGGCTTTAGTTGTGTACTTACAGACTTGAACACGATCTACGAATTCAAAGGCAATAATATCTCTATAAAACACATTTTTATTTTCTTTGTTCCCCATTCACTCCAAACTTTGCAGCAACAGAAGTGAATTATTCCCAAGCTCCCACCATGCCATTTCTTCTTGATGCTCAAAGGAATTTTCTCCCATGTGTTTTTAAAATTTGCTTTCATGGAACATCTTGAGCCATGAAAGTGAATGACCTTGACCCAATATTCTGCTGAATTTAGATATTATGAAACACACAGGCTGAATGTTGAACAATTCCCCCTTCAGTTTTTTGCTCTCTCCCTGGTGGGAACTTCTGACATCACTGTGCAGCACCTCCGCACAGTGATACAGTGTCTGTGGAGGAGAACTGGAGAGCCAATGTGCAATCTCTTGCAGCTACAGCACATCGAGGCACACTTCAATAAACGGCTGTTCTTGTTGTGCTTGTTATCAGCAATGCGGTGGGGAAAAAAAATTCTTCAAGATTATGTACTCAGCCATTAAATTCCAAAACACTTGTTTTCAGCACAGCAATCATCTAAATTAACTTTTGCTGCTGAATATTCATGTTTTAAGAAATCTATATCTTTTGCTGGTAAGGGCTTTTCTGAGCTCCCTGCTTTGGCTCCTGAATTGTATTATTACTTCTCAAATTGAAATTCTGACTTTTCTGATGCCAATTAAGAACCAATCTGTGAGCAGAAAGAGCTGCGGGTAAATTTGGGTTCAGCAAGCAACCTTGCTCTGAGTATATGCTAGACTAGCAACACTTGAGAGTGGAAAATATCTCAATTACAGAGTTTTATATTTGGAGGAATGTCCCTCTGAGGCAGAAGATATTTTGTGCGTCCTGAAGGGGTGGGTTTTGAAATATACATTTACATCAGGGCTCTCGAGTGGTCCTTACTCACCAACACTAACACTTAACACTAACACTTGGGTTTTGAAGGATCTTAGTCGAAGGTTGCAGAAAGCTGAATTCCAGAGGTTAGAATTGTGACAGTCCTATTTACTTCAATTTAAGAATCAGAAATATGTGGACTCACTACTCCACTTGCTGTTGTTTGGGATAATTAGTCCATTCAGACATTATTTCAAAATAAATTGTCAAAATAACCAATTAATTTTCTGGTACTGTGAAATATTTAATACTGCACCAACAAAATAATTTATCCAAACTTAATGCATTTCAACCTGAATATGTGCAACAGCTAGCCTCTACCACCACCATGACAGTCATCCTCATATGTAGGATTACAAATTGCCCATCTATTCAGTGCACTGTGACCTGCATGCTTCGTTTCTCTATGCAAAACCTGGACACTTTATATGTAGGAAGGAATTGTAGATGCTGGTTTATACAGAAGGTGGAATCAAAAACTCAGCGGGTCAAGCAGCATCTCTGGAGAATAGGAATAGGTGACGTTTTGGGTCAGAACCTTTCTTCAGACTGTGCCTGCCTGCACACTTTATAGTCTAATATAAATATATTTATAGTCACAGATGATCAGACAAGAGTATTTTAACAGAAAGGCCTGTTCTTGTGCATTCCCTACCCTAATTCTCTCATTTTTATATAAGCCAATACATACATTAAGCAACATTTTAAACGCTGATGATTGTTGATACTCTCCATTTGTTTATTAAAGAGGACACTAAATATTAAGCAGCACAATATGCTTTATAAATGTCCCAGCTGAGAATTTTTAATGCAAATCAAATTTAACATATGCTGAAAGAGCTGCAGTATAGTTTTGGCAAAATGCTATCAGATGCCTTAAGCTGTATGGTCCTATTTAAAGGAAAGTACACTGTATATGCTCTTAATATTGAGGTACGCAATCTCACGTTTAAGTGATTTGCTTGTGCTCATCCAATAACCAGATATTTTTGATTTTTTTGAACAATATCACTTTTAAAATACCAGATGAAAGATGGTCAGAGAAAATGAGTGGGGATTATCCATTGTTATTGAAAATGCCAACTCTCCCTAGAGTATACCTTCATCTCATTTTGGTCTTCTTTAGTTGCCATGCCCAAACCTTCCAGAAAATATACCTTGCAGGCCTAGCCCCTCAGGCTTGCCCACCCTTTAATATGATGTGATTAAACTGTCCCACGTCTCCTCTCCTTTTGTGCCAGTGCTCTTCAACCATCTATAACCTGGTCTTTGAAAAAATTATCTACAAACTTTTTAAAGACCTCCAAACATCTAACTTCTGCAAATCTCCCAGGGAGAGTATCCAGATTCACCATCCTCTGTGAGAAGAAGCACCTCCCCAGAAGTTTTAACTAACAGCGCCCTGACCTTTTAACTATTTCTTCTCGTTCAAGATTCTCCCACCAGTGGAAATATCTAGACATTTATCTTGTCATGTCCCCATTGGGTCTCGTGTGCTCTAAGATCACTCCTTATTTTTCTAAACTCCAGAGAATAATGACATCATTTATTTAGGACATGTAATGGAACAGCCCCCTCATCCTAAGAAATAGCCTTGGGAATCTCTTTTGGACTGCCTCCAATATTACTATATTCTTACTAAAAAGGAAGACCAAAAATGCACACAGTTTCTCATATGTTTTCCTACTATTGTAACAGTACTTCTCCATTTCTCAACTCCAACCCTCTTACAAGAAAGGTCAGTATGCCAGTTACCTTGTTAACCCCTTGCTGTGCATCTGATAATGTTATTCAGTTGGTGCACTAGAACACACAGATTCCTTTGTAATTTGCATTTAGATAACACAGGCAAACTTGGATACCTGGCCCTCTTGCCCCCTCCTCTCAGTCCTTAAAATGAATAGTATTGTTAGCAAGAATGGTAAATAGTTGTGGGTCAAGAATCGATCCGAGGAGTAGTCCACTAGTTGCACACACCCAGCCTGGAAAAGACCCCTTTATTAGGACTCCGTCTTCTATGTGTAAATAAATCTTCAATCCTTTCTAACACACTTCTCCAATACCATGAGATCTTATTTTGTGCATCAACATTTTGTATGGCACTTTGTCATATTCCTTCTGGAAATTCAAATAACTAAATCTACAAGTTCTCATCAATCTACTCTGCTTGTTACTTCCTCAAAGTATGTAATGAATTTGTTGAGCTTGGTTTACATTTCATCAAAAACCGCATTGACTTGATTTGGTTGCCTTAGATTCTTTGTGTGACTTGCCATTCTTCCTGGATTGTCGTCACCAGAATCAGCTGGTAAGCTAACAGGGCCTTCATGATCTACTTGTCCTCCTCCCTTCTCGGACCCTCCTTGAGCTTGTTGATTTTTGAAACACTTCCATCTGTGGCTCCATTCCCTCTGCAGGTGCTTCCTTTCAAATAGCCGGGTGCAGACCTGCAGGTCCTTCCTGCTTTTAGTCTTCTGGCCATTTCCAAAGCCTTGTCCTTTGTGATATGGATTATTATAATTTCTCTCATGCTATTTTTAACTATCAAATGTCTTTGGAATATATGCAGTGCCCTTCACTGTGAAGACACATGCGAAGTATTGATTTAACCAGTCCCGCTGAGTTACTCCAGCATTTTGTGTCTAACCTATCTACCATTTACTTGCTTTCTGTCATTAATTCATAGTCGTTTCCTGTCATTAATTTCCCAAGTCCCACACTTGCCTTAATTATCCTCTTCCTTTTTATTTATCCAAAGTTCCTGCCAGTTTTCCCATAATTCTTGATGAACAAAGTTACCTCATCTTTCTGCCAAGGATGTTACCATTCATATTGTAAACTTATCTGATTACAAATGTTGTGTGCTTTTACATAAACAATTTTTATTTATTCTGCATTAAGTTTCTGCTGCTTATATTTTCTGTCCTTCTCTTTAGTCACAAAACATAGAATAGAAACTTTGGCCCACAATGTCAAGCTAAACAGGTCAAATCTGTCTGTACATGATCCATATCCCTCTATTCATTCCTTGCACTTTCCTTGGGAAAGAAAGCGAGGAGAGAGGAGAAGCAGGACAAAGTATAGCAGGTAATAGGTAGACATGGGCGACTCCACCACCATCCCTGACAGTGTGTTCCAGACCCCCACAACAAAAAACGTGTCCCGTACATCTCCATGAAAAACTTTCCCCCTCGGACCTTACAGCTATGCCCTCTAATGTTAGATATTTCCACCTTGGGGAAAAAGATTCTGTCTGTCCACCCTATCTATGCCTCGCTATACATAATTTTGCACACCTCTATCAAGTCTCTCCTCAACCTCCGACATATGTGACCAAATGTGACATAACCGAAGTCTTACAAACTGTACCTATGAAATTCTTTTTTGCATACAGTTCAAAGATCAGCAATTAGTGCTGTATCTGTGAAAGATCCTGTCGAGAGATTTTTTTAAAATAATGCTCACTCCTCTGGATTGGAATATGAGCCACAACTTTCCAATCAAGAATATGACCAAGCCGGCCACTCTTAAGTTGCCATTCTCAAATGTGCAAACAAATTGCATCTAGGCCTTTTAAGAAAGCTAATCCAAAGCAGGAAGGAATTAGTTTTTTTTAAAATTTCACCAATTTATCTGTGGGGAAGAAACTAACCTTTGTTTAGCATGGATTGCTAACTCAGTATGGAAGCTGAAAACATGAATTTACTTTGTTGTACTGCCCATTTTTCCCCAAACTAATGACCACAGAAGTCTATATAATGCTAATAAAGAACATAAAAGTCTTTGTACTTAGAATTTACAATGGACAAAAGGAGCTGATTTTATAAAAACACATATTTTAAGATTTTTTTGTAGGTGCTATGAGAAAATGTTAGCTTTATCTATCATATTTGAAGTTTTCCTTTACCAGACATATCCCTTGCTCCCCAGGTTTAATATTCTGCATTCCACTGCAGCTATCTATATTCCCTTACAAATTGTTTTAGCCCAGTCCATCTTCATTTAATCATGTCTCACAAACTCAGCGAAGGGTCGCGATTTAGCCATGCGGGGTTTTGTGCGGCTATCACCATACACTGAATAATCGAGTATCAGTGTGGCTGCTAATGAAATGCCCTGGCACACATGATGACATGAGAAGACAATCTTGTATATTTTGTTCTGGACTGTCAGTGACAGTGACAGCACAGACACGAAAGGCTGGAGTTACTCAGCGGGTCAGGCAGCATTTCTGGAGAAAAGGAATATGTGACTATTCTGTTCATAGAAACATAGAAACATAGAACATAGAGAAATAGGACCCCTCTGTCAGTGGATCATCAACTTCCTGACGGACAAGAAGCAGCATGTGAGGCTGGGAAAGCACATCTCGGACCCGCAGACCCTCAGCACAGGAGCACCGCAAGGCTGCGTACTCTCCCCTCTCCTTTACTCTCTCTACACCAACGACTGCACCTCCACATACTCCTCTGTCAAGCTCCTCAAGTTTGCAGATGACACTACCCTGATTGGACTGATCCAGGATGGGGAGGAATCTGCCTACAGATGGGAAGTGACACAGCTGGCATCCTGGTGCCATCGCAACAACCTGGAGCTCAATGCTCTCAAGACAGTGGAACTAATTGTAGACTTTCGAAGAGATCCCCCTCCCGTCCCCCCACTCACCATCAACAACACCACAGTCACATCTGTGGAGTCATTTAAATTCCTTGGAACCATCATCTCCAGGGACCTTAAATGGGGGGGGGCACCATCGACTACACAGTCAAAAAGGCCCAACAGAGGATGTACTTCCTGCGGCAACTGAGGAAACACAATCTGCCACAGGCAATGATGGTCCAATTCTATACTGTTATCATTGAGTCCATCCTCACCTTCTCCATCATGGTCTGGTTTGGCTCAGCCGCCAAGCACGACATCCGGAGGCTGCAACGCATCATTCGCACAGCTGAGAAGGTTGTTGGCTGCAACCTTCCCCCATTGACAAACTGTACACTGCAAGGGCCAGGAAGCGAGCGGGCAAGATCATCTCTGACCCCTCTTACCCTGGCCACAAACTCATCGAAGCACTTCCCTCTGAAAGGCGACTCCAGACTGTCAAAGCAGCCACAGCCAGACATAAAAACAGCTTTTTTTCCACGAGTGATAGTTCTACTCAATAACCAAAGTCTGTAGTCTCTTTTTTGCTCTGGTTTATTTTAACCCACATGTTTAGACCGTAATGGTGTATCCTTATTGTTTTGATGTGTTAATGCTTTATTCATAATTGTTAACTGTATGTTTGTATTGCCATTTGTGAGCGGAGCACCAAGGCACATTCCTTGTATATGCACATACTTGGCCAATAAACTTATTCATTCATTCATTCATTCATTCATTCATTCATTCATTCATTCAGAAGTAGGCCATTCGGCCCTTTGAGCCATTCAATACGATCATGGCTGATCATCCAAAATCAGCTTTTTCCCTATATCCCTTGATTCCTTTAGCCCGAAGAGCTAAATCTAACTCTCTTGAAAACATCCAGTGAATTGACCTCCACTGCCTTCTGTGGCAGAGATGTCCACAGATTTACAACTCTCTGGGTGAAAAAGTTTTTCCTCACCTCAGTCCTAAATGGCCGATCCCTTATTCTTCAACTCCCCAAACATCAGGAACATTTTCCTGCATCTAGCCTGTCCAATCCTTGAAGAATTTTATAAGTTTTTATAAGATCCGCTCTCATCCTTCTAAATTCCAGTGAATACAAGCCTAGACGACGCATTCTCTCATCATATGTCAGTCCCGTCATCCTGGGAATTAACCTAGTGAACCTATACTGCACTCCCTCAATAGCAAGAACGTCCTTCCTCAATTTAGGAGACCAAAACTGCGCACAATACTCCAGGTACGGTCTCACCAGGGCCATGTACAACTGCAGGAGGACCTCCTTGCTCCTAAACTCAAATCCTCTCGCAATGAAGGCCAACATGCCATGAGCTTTCTTCACTGCTTGCTGTACCTGCATGCTTACTACTGGTCGAGACCCTTCAGCACAGGCCGAGTTGTCATTAAATTTACGATATTATCCGATAGAACTTTATTTATCCCAGAAGGGAAATTGGTCTGCCAAGTTATAAAACACAACAAGGTACATGAACTTAAAGTGACGAGTGGAAAGGCCAGAATTCGGAATGTGCAAAAATTGGGGAGGGGAGTGGGGGGGGGGGGGGGGGGGGGGGGGGGGGGGGGAGGGGAGTCAATCTATCCCACCACAGAAGGGGGAGGAGTTGTACAGTTTGAAACATATAAGATAATTAGGGGATTGGACACATTAGAGGCAGATAACATGTTCCCAATGTTGGGGGAGTCCAGAACAAGGGGCCACAGTTTGAGAATAAGGGGTAGGCCATTTAGAACGGAGATGAGGAAGAACTTTTTCAGTCAGAGGGTGGTGAAGGTGTGGAATTCTCTGCCTCAGAAGGCAGTGGAGGCCAGTTCGTTGGATGCTTTCAAGAGAGAGCTGGATAGAGCTCTTAAGGATAGCGGAGTGAGGGGGTATGGGGAGAAGGCAGGAACGGGGTACTGATTGATAGTGATCAGCCATGATCGCATTGAATGGCGGTGCTGGCTCGAAGGGCTGAATGGCCTACTCCTGCACCTATTGTCTATTGTCTATTGTCTATTGATAGCCACAGGGAAAGAGGATCTCCTGTGGCGTTCTGTGCTGCATCTTGGTGGAACCAGTCTGTTGCTGAAGGTGCTCCTCACGTTGACCAGTGTGTCATGGAGGGGGTGAGATGTACTGTCCAAGATGTTCTGCAGTTTGAGGAGCATCCTCCCCTCCAGTGAATCCAACTCCACTTCCAGGATGGAGCCAGCCTTCCTGATGAGCTTGTTGATTCTGATGGCGTCTGTGGCCTTCACCCTGCTACCCCAGCACATGATAGCGTAGAAGATGGCACTGACCACCACCAATTTCTTTGAGATTGTACAAGTGGACAACCCGTGAACTATTTCTCACGACCTCATACTTTTCAATCAAACAAAATAAAAAGCAAGCTAAAATATTACAAAATATATAATGGTTTTATAAATATCCATGATATCTCAAGTGACAGTGAAACATCACTCCCGGGTGAGCTCAAGGTGTTCTATACACGCTGCGAGAGGGAGACTGCTAATGTGCCTTCTCTGGCCCCCATCGCTCTCCATGGCATTGCACTCCCAGTCACCGAGGCAAATATCAGAAGATACTTGAGGGTGAATGCTCAGAAACCATCTGGCCCTGATGGTATACCTGGACACATTCTTAAAACCTGCACAGACCAACTGGCTGGAAATTTTGCAGACACCTTCAACCTCGCATTACAAAGGTCTGAGATTCCCACCTGCTTTAAAAGGGCATCGATAATATTGGTTTGTGAAGGAGAGTAAGGTATCATGCCTCAATGACTACCGACCGGTGGTACGATTGTCCATGTCGATGGAGTGCTTTGAGAGGTCGGTTATGACAAATATCAACTCCCACCTTATCAAGAAGGATGAGAGGAGATCTTATAGAAACGTATAAGATTATTAAGGGGTTGGACACGTTAGAGGTAGGAAACATGTTCCCAATGTTGGGGGAGTCCAGAACAAGGGTCCACAGTTTAAGAATAAGGGGTAGGCCATTTAGAACTGAGATGAGGAAAAAAATTTCAGTCAGAGAGTTGTGAATCTGTGGAATTCTCTGTCTCAGAAGGCAGTGGAGGACAATTCTCTGAATGCATTCAAGAGAGAGCTGGATAGAGCTCTTAAGGATAGCGGAGTCAGGGGGTATGGGGAGAAGGCAGGAATGGGGTACTGATTGAGAATGATCAGCCATGATCACATTGAATGGCGGTGCTGGCTCGAAGGGCCGAATGGTCTCCTCCTGCACCTATTGTCTATTGTCTACCACAATAGATCACCAGGGGATGTGACATCTCTGGCTCTCCTCTTTGCACTGGACCATTTGGACAATAACAACACATACATCAGGCTGTTGTTTATCAACTACAGCTTAGCATTTAACACCATCATCCCCTCCAAACTGTTATCAATTCAGGGTGAAGATAGACACAAATAGCTGGAGTAACTTAGTGGGACAGGCAGCATCTCTGGAGAGAAGGAATGGGTGCGTTTCGGGTCGAGACCCTTCTTGGGAACTGGATCTCTGTGCGTCTCTATGCATGTCCCTATGCAAGCTCAACCTCCTCATCAACAGATCACAACATGATTTGGCAACAACACCTCCTCCTTGATAACTATCAGCACAGGAGTACATCATGAGAATTCAATTGCCGTCTTTAAATTCACTAACCATATCACATCAGGCAACGTTTTGGGTCGGGGCATTTCTTCTGAAGGAGGGTCCTGACCCACACATCACCTATCCATGTTTTCCAGACATGCTGCCTGACCCGCTGAGTTACCCCAGCACCTTGTGTCTACCCTCGGCATTATTTTGAAAGAGAAGAATTTTTCTCAAGCGTCCTGCAGAACATTTTAATAATAATAATATATTCCTTTATTCGTCCCACACCGGGGACATTTTCCCCGCAAAATCATTAAAACAGATCGTCTGATTGTATCATGCCATTTGTAGAAGCTTGCTGTAATTCTATCTTTAGTGATTAAATAACTAAAATTGCTTCACCAATGTAAAGCATTTGGGAAGTTCTTAGGCATCAAAAGCACCATTTATGTGGAAAATATTTTCTGGCTAAAAGTAGAACAGGGTAAGAATGTTGTCACGACTGACAACTTGGGTAGAATGAGGACTCCAAAATCCTTCAGCAGGATCAGATGTTACTGAAAACTATCAGCCCAATGTTGTTAATAGATAATAGACAATAGACACGAGGTGCAGGAGTTGGTCATTCGGCCTTTCGAGCCAGCACCGCCATCCTATATGATTATGGCTGATCATTCACAATCAGTACCCCGTTCCTGCCCTCTCCCCATATCCCCTGACTCCGCTATCTTTAAGAGCTCTATCTAACTCTCCCTTGAAAGCATCCAGAGAATTGGCCTCCACTGCCTTCTGAGGCAGAGAATTCCACAGATTTACAACTCTCAGAGTGAACAAGTTTTTCCTCATCTCCGTTCTAAATAGCCTACCCCTTATTCTTAAACTGTGGCCCCTGGTTCGGGACTCCCCCAACATCGGGAACATGTTTCCTGCCTCTAGCGTGCCCAATCACTTAATAATCTTATATGTTTCAATAAGATCCCCTCTCATCATTCTAAATTCCTGTGTATACAAGCCGAGTCGCTCCAGTCTTTCAACATACGACAGTGCCGTCATCCCGGGAATTAACCTAGTGAACCTACGCTGCACGGCCTCAATAGCAAGAATGTCCTTCCTCAAATTTGGAGACCAAAACTGCACATAGTACTCCAGGTGTGGTATCACTGTACAACTGCAGAAAGATCTCTTTGCTTCTATACTAACTCCTCTTGTCATAAATGCCAACATGCCATTAGCTGCCTGCTGTACTGCATGCTTACTTTCAGTGACTGATGAACAAGGACACCCAGATCTCTTTGTACTTCCCCTTTTCCTAACTTGACACCGCTCAGATAATAATCTGCCTTCCTGTTCCTTGTTGATGCAATGAAACTAAAATACAAGAGTTAAATTACTTTGGACATCACTAAACAGTGACCAGTGATGAGTACCAAAGATGAAAATGGGTGTCAGTTTTCCAACTTAATGCCAACAATAACTGTGACTGATTAAACTGAAAGCACTTTAAAACTCAAGTTGTAGACCTTTTGCTTTGTTATTGAAAAAAAAGTTCACTGGGGAATCCACTTAGGTTGGTCTGTACTCTAATCTGCTGGAAAGCTCTGAATGTGGAATAAGAATGAAATGGAATACTAAAGAAAGATTCAGTCAACAATCGGAAAAAGTAATAACTGTGAGCGGTCAATATATATTTATACAGAGCTTATTTTCTTAATAATATCTATACTTCACAGCTATGATTCCAGCTATACCAAAGAGGTCCTTCTACAGTTGTACCGGGCCCTGGTGAGACCGCACCTGGAGTACTGTGTGCAGTTTTGGTCTCCAAATTTCAGGAAGGATATTCTTGCTATGGAGGGCGTGCAGCGTAGGTTCACTAGGTTAATTCCCGGAATGGCGGGACTGTCGTATGTTGAAAGGCTGGAGCGATTGGGCTTGTATACACTGGAATTTAGAAGGATGAGGGGGGATCTTATTGAAACATATAAGATAATTAGGGGATTGGACACATTAGAGGCAGGAAACATGTTCCCAATGTTGGGGGAGTCCAGAACAAGGGGCCACAGTTTAAGAATAAGGGGTAGGCCATTTAGAACGGAGATGAGGAAGAACTTTTTCAGTCAGAGAGTGGTGAAGGTGTGGAATTCTCTGCCTCAGAAGGCAGTGGAGGCCAGTTCGTTGGATGCTTTCAAGAGAGAGCTGGATAGAGCTCTTAAGGATAGCGGAGTGAGGGGGTATGGGGAGAAGGCAGGAACGGGGTACTGATTGAGAGTGATCAGCCATGATCGCATTGAATGGCGGTGCTGGCTCGAAGGGCTGAATGGCCTACTCCTGCACCTATTGTCTATTGTCTATTGTCTATTGTCTATTGTCATTTTGAAATTCAATATCATAATTCATCATGGTAATAAGGTAGTAATTACAGCTGAATTTACCAACACTAGTTCATTATTTGTATAATTCTTTCTGCACATGAAATCATTAAAATATATAAGATTTCATTTATTTTGTCTTTGAAAATGGAAAAAATGAATATTTTGACTTTGCCACAGCTGCCACTGTGACAGAATCAGCTCAATGAATTTTTAACCAAATATCTTTAATTCTGCCAAATTCAGCACTGAGCTATGTACAATATAACTTCCCACCAGCTTATTTTATATTTCTAGCAAAGTCATGCTATTTAACACAGTATTTTACCAAAGTCTTTGTTTTTTCACAATTACACGAGCCATTTAAACAAAAGGTCTTTGATTAATTGTAGCTAACATCAATTGGAGGAAGGGTGTGCTGACTTATAAAGTACATTCTTCAGATATCCGGACAGAATAAAGACATTGCTGGCTGTGTGTAGTTGTATGCAATGTGCTCGCTGTTTTATGGGGACCACACTGAACCACACAATGCCACAATCTGTAGGTTGTAAGAAAGCCCTCGGGGAAACATCTTTAAAATAAATATTTAGGTATTGTCGAGTCCAAATAAAACACCAATTATTAACTTGTAGCTTTTCCTGAGGCTAATAAAACTCAGTGAGAATATTTACATTGGGTATTATAGCTTGGTAATTATTCCTTGCATTGTCATGTGGATGCTAAAAGCATGCATTATTTCTCTGTGCATTTTTCATTGCCTGCGATTTAAACTAAACAGGCAGAAGCTAAGAATTGACATGTCTCCATTAAATTCTGATTTGTATTAATAAATATTTCCAGCATAAAAGCTCCCCCGGCAAATTACCTAATTTGTGGGTCTTCCAGATATAAGCATTGGTTCATGCATTACCCAATATAAATACTTTTCAACTTTATCAATCTTAGCCTCATATCCCAAAAAAACAAAAACAATTTGTCAAAACATCTGTCCTGAGATCAACAGATCGCTGACATTGCAAGTAAATGTATAACATGCCAGTATCATCTAAAACAACATTTAATGTAACACTGATGTTCTGATGAAAATGCTAAGAGTACATTCAGTTAATACTACTTTCTGCAATGCCTACAAAGTTACATGGAATTTGTCAGTGATTCCACTGCAAAAAAAATTATTCACTTTAAATACTTCTCTCTAATTCTAGTTTTAAAATCCATAAAAATGAAAGCTTAGATTGGTATTTGATATCCAACATTGGGAACAGCTCTCATGTTGAAATGAAATACTGCAGTTGGAAATATATGCCTTAATCTCAAATCCCACAGTGCCATCCATAACAAGATAATTAAAAAATACTAATTACATCTTTCAGGCCATATTCAGAAAGATCATGGTGAGCTTGATCATTGGACTAAGAAATGGAACAATCAGTGAGGAAATATTGTACAAGGTCAGGCTTTATCTGCCGTGCAGTTGGTGTACATTGGGTCAGAAGCAAATTGCAAGGTACAGCAGTGAGATTTGACGTGCTTATGGAAAGGTCACAAAAATAACTCTGCCCCACTTTGCTTAAAGTTGCAGCAAACGAGAATATTGAGAAGATAAGACATTATGATTAAAATAAAATCATTAAAATAAAAGATGATAATTTAGAGTAGTTTTATTCTCTCCTTTTCAAAAAAAGATATTTTGGAGAAGGCACAGTGAATTGCAGCATGGATTACTCACAAGTTAAAAAATAACAAATGAGGAAAAGTAGGTATTTTCTACTCTTAGAGAAATAAATGTTTATTTAAGTTCCAATAAATTAATTCCAAGCAAAATAATGACCAAATTGGAAAGACATAAAAACAGAACTTGAAGGTCTCAAAGGTATCGTAAAGATGCAGACAGTTTATGAGTGCAGGTAGTGAAGTGAAGAGTAGTGTAGTGTTGCTGACAAACGAAATATCAGGAGTGTTTTGTGGATAGGCAGAAGGAGTTACATTATATTAAAGGTCAAGAGTGTTTGATTGTCATATATCCTGAAACGGAACAACAAATTTCTTACTTGTTACAGCACAACAGATATGTAAACATAATCTATATATTACTAAAATCCTGTGTTTGTTTGTGTGTTAGTGTCCACCTTAACTTTAGTGGTTCGCACAGCCAAAATGGTACACCATAGCGCCACAATTTATTGAAGGTCTTCAGCGTGTGACGTCACGATGGCACCCGTGCGACTGTGAGAGATGAGCTCACGCTCTCCCCCCCCCCCCCCCCCGTATTCAGCGTGTGACGTCGCAATAGGACTTGCATGTTTTTAAGAATAGCGCTCTCCTTCCCCCGACACCCCCCCCAAGGACCAGCGGGAGGACCGGCGCCCGTCCCAGCATGCCTTGCGTCTGCCTTCCCCTCCCCTCATGCTGCAGCGCAATGCCATTCCCCGCAGCTCACGACTAACAGCATCAGCCAGGACCCGGGGGCCGCTCCCCATCCGCAAACCAGTGCACGCCACCGATGGGCCCGAGCCGGGAATCGCCAACGGGTCCGCGCCTCTGCTGTTGTAGAGAGGATGGGGTGTGTGAGTGGGGAGAACAATTTCCATTTTTAAAAAAAAGATAAAACCCCGCTTACTTCATAGATTAGACATTTAAAAAAAGCCGTTAAAAATAAAAAAGTTAACAAACCCGGGGGGGGGGGGGGGGGGGGGCTCGCCGAGTGATTGCAGTGACCAATGAGGGGGAGGGGGAGGGGGAGGATGGGAGGGGGTGACGAGAGCATCATGGGAGGGGGGGGGAGGAGGGAGGATGGGGGGAGGAGGAGGGGGGTGGAGAGGGTGAGGGGTGGGTGAGGAGAGGGGGTGGAGGGGGTGGGGATGGAGTGGGTGAGGAAGGAGTTGATATGCATTTAAACCATCCTCTGAAAGCACTTCATCACCACGGATGTAAGTGTTACCGGTCGATAGTCATTGAGACAGGTCACCTTACTCATCTTGGGCACCGTATTATTGATGCCCTTTTAAAGCAGGACCTCAGTAATGAGATGTTGAAGGTGTTTGCATAAACTCCAGCTAGTTGATCTGCACAGGTTTTAAAAACACGCCCAGGTATGCCATCAGATCCAGACGCTTTGAGAGTTCACTCATCGGAAGGATTTTCTGACGTCGGCCTCTGTGACTGAGATTGTAATACCATTTGAGACTATAGTTTCTTTCTAACCATCAAATTAGGATTGATTATTCTGGTCCTGCACATCTGATCCCTTTGGTATAGTAAATGTTTTCTAAAGTTTGCAAATGACAGTGGAGATGGTTAACAGAAATTACGCAGGATCTTGATCAGTTGGGCAAGTGGGCTGAGGAGAGGCTAATGAGGTTTAATGCAGACAAGTGCAAGATCTTGCATGTTGGGAAGTCAAACCAGGGCAGGACCTTCACAGTGAATGGAAGGGCCCTGAGGAGTGTTATTGAGCACAGCGATCTAGGAGTACAGGTACATAGTTTTCTAAAAATGGCATCACAGCTTGATAGGGTGGTAAAGAAGGCTTTTGGTACATTGGTCTTCACCTGTCAGCGTACTGAATATAGAAGTTGTAATATGTAGGAAGGAACTGCAGATGCTGGTTTAAACCGGATAAATACAAAATGCTGGAGTAACTCAGTGGGACAGGCAGCATCTCTGGAGAGAAGGAATGGGTCGAGACCCTTCTTCAGAGTTGGAATGTTATGTTATAGTTATGTTGGTGAATCCACATTTGAAGTATTTTGTTCCGTTTTAGTCACCCTGCTATGGCCAAGATGTCATTAAGATGAAAAGAGTGCAGAGAATATTTACAAGGATGACGGAGAGACTCGATGACCTGAGGCATAGGGAAAGGTTAAGCAGGCTAGGACTAAGAAGTGCACAAAATCATGAGCGGAACACATAGGGTGAACGCACAAAATCTCTCACCAAGAGTAAAGGAATTAAGATTACCAAAAGCAAAAAATAAATCTGTTTGTTATAATAAAGTCTTCCTCTGCATCTTTAAATAGCTATAATTTAATTCTTACTTTACAACCATAAAGGAATATAGAACTGTTCCAAATGCTAAACATCAATTGGTGCAAGCACTAGTATAACAAAGAGCCAGGAAGTCATGTTGCATTTATAGGTCTTTGGTCAGGCCACATTTGGAGTATTGCAGCCATTCAGGTGACGCCAATACAGGAAGGTGGCTTTGAAACGGGTGCAGAGGTTTGCTTGACTGATGCCTGGATTACAGGGTATTCACTCCAGGGAGAGGATGAACAGACTTGGATTTTTTTTACCCAAGGGTGGCGAGTGCCTGGACCGACCGCATTGCCAGGGTGATGGTGGGGACAGAGAAGAGAATGGTGTTGAAGCGACTTGATAGGCACATGGATATCCACTGAATGGTGGGATATAGATTATGTGCAGTGAGAAAAGAGTTGGTCTTAGCATCATGTTGGGCAAAGACATTGTGGACTGAAGATGTTCCTGTGATGCTCTCTCTGTTCTATGTATCTAGTTCAACCATAAAACGTATTTCCTTTGTTTCCTTTCCTTGTTCTAATGGACCCCTTTATCATGAATTTTGGTTATAGTTGACAAGACCTGCCAATGTGCACCAGTGAGACGAGTGGGGTGCACCAGTAAGACCCTCTTCACTCACTGCACTGTCCGGTTGCCACAGCTGTTGTTGCGGCTCACATTGTAGCCCCTGGAGACATTGCTTTCTTCAGGCTTCTGTCACCTTGGGGCACCCTCCCATCTCAGCAGCTGCTACATCCACCTGTCGGCCGTCACTTTGTCCACTCCCCTCTCCACCGTCGCCATCTCTCACCGTTCTATCCACTCCCCCCATCCCCTCCTCCCCTCCCGTCCCTGACATACTCCACCTTAGCAGCTGCCTGTGACTGTGGGGGAAGGAGGGGGAGGTGGCAGTGGAGAGGCCAAGTGGGCAGAGCAACACGTGAAGGTTGGCTGCGGTCTGCTTGGGAGCAGACAAAGCAGTGGCCGATAGGAAGAAGTGCCAGCTGGTGGGAAGGGAGAGAGCCCCGTGGTGACCAAGTGCATCCTGTCAGTACCCGCAGCCTGAAGAAAGTGCTGTTCCCGGGGGCTACAACATGAGCCGCCAAATCAGCCGCTTCAACCGGCTGGTGCGATGGCTGGCAAAGGTGGGCTTCCTGCTGCAGATCAGCTGCATTATGCTGAGTTTTCAGCTCCTCGCATCGCTTTGTCCGCTTGGCCTCTCCCCGCCTCCTCCTTCTCCCCCGGAGGCGCCAACACACTCCGCCTTGGAAGTGGGGAGTGGTCAAGGTGATAGCCGACAGGTAGAAGGGCTCACTGGTGAGAGGGGAGGAGGAACTCGCAGACAGAATCAGTCTGAAGAAGGGCCCTGACCACCTATCCATGTTCTCCACAGCTGCTGCCTGGCCTGCTGAATTACTCGAGCACTTTGCGTCTTTTTGTGCATTGACTATCATCTGCAGCTCTTTATTTCAACTACATACAATGACAATACGGTACTTGGTTACAGCAGACGCTCGGCAATAACGGAAACCATTCCCCCGCTGTGGCCCGTTACAACGAGGGTTTACTGTATATGCCATCAAGTTTATTTCA